>NW_016108031.1:460654-483007 GCF_001604975.1 Cebus imitator | reverse complement strand
TCTCGTCTCACTGCAACCTCCGCCTCCTGGGTTCAAGTGATTCTCCTGCCTCAGCCTACCAAGTAGCTGGGATTACAGGCATTCACCACCATGCCTGGCTAATTTTTGTATTTTTAGTAGAGACGGGGTTTTGCCATGTTGGCCAGACTGGTCTCGAACTCCTGATCTCAGGTGATCTGCCCACCTCAGCCTCCCAAAGTGCTGGAATTACAGGCGTGAGCCGCCACTCCTGGCTGAGGAATCTCTTCTTTGACTTTCCAGTCCTTTGAGACAAAGGAGAGCCCAGGGGCAGAGTTACCTAAAAGGCTGTCAGGCAAGAGGAACTAAGGGGACTCCAGGTATGGTGGGAAGATCTAGGGTAGAAGTCAAATCGAATTGCTATGCAAAAATCAGCCAGCCTCATGTCTGTGTGCCTTTGCCCAGCCAGTGGCTTTTGCCTAGAATATTCTTGTCTATATAGGGAATTCCTATTCCTTAAAGATTCTGCCGAAAATTTCACGCTCCCTTGGAAGTTTTCTGATCCTCTTGGCCACGTTGCATCTTCCTTCTCTGCTGATATAGTATTTTGCGTATGACTTTTTTTTTTTTTTTTAACACTGGATATTTATTTTCAGGTGTCTGTTTTCTGCACTAGACTGTGTCTTCTGGAGGTTATATTTTATTTATCTTGATTTGTTCTATGCTTAGCATAGTGCCTGAAACATGGCAGGCATTTTAAAGAGATTTGCTGAGTGGGAATGACAGCACAAAGCACTGAGACTGTGCAATGGAGAGGGTGCTGGCAGGGCCGCCCTGCGCAACTGTGTGAGCTGTGAACTGCACATCTGGATGCAGTGGTTCTCATCCCCAACAACTGGGTGGGAAGATGAGGAGCTTCAGGCTCAAAAAGAGATCATCTCAGGGCCCTTTTGTCCCTTTCCACCTAGTCCCCAGGGCTCTGAAATGATTTAGGTTCTTGAGGAGGCCATGCCTTCCAGGACAAGATGAAGTCCCTGTTGCCCCCCAAACCTCCCCTGATCTGTACCTAGTGTCTCAGGTTTTCCCAATAGATGCTCGATCTTTCATTTCTTCAGTAAACAAATAGCTTGGAGCATTTTGGTGTGTTTTAGTTAAAGAGTAATATTGAGACCAGATTTTTTCCTGTTATGATCATTTGAAGAGACTGAAAAGTAGAAAACCATTGTGCCCAGTCAGGTGGAAGATGGGAGTGGGGTGGAGGGGAAACGGTTGCAGAAAGAATATGTGAAAGACTAAGAAGACCTCCCTCAATGCCAGGTCCCCACCCTGTTGGCTCTTTCTGGTTAGAAAATAGGCAAATGTACACATGTGAACTTGGAAAACAGCCAGGTTTTAACCACAAAGGAAGGGCGGCTGGGGTTGGGAGAGGTAGGCTTAGAGGGCAAGGCTCCTGTGGGTTGGTAAGGGAGCTGGCTCCTGTCTCAAAGGGCTGAATGTCTTGTCCCCACAACATTCACATGTTGAAAACTTACTGCCCAAGGTGATGGTGTTGGGAGATAGGGCCTGTGGGTGATTAGAATTGGATGAGATCATAAGGGAGCCCTTGTGAATGGGGTTAGTGCCCTTTCAGGGCCAGAAGATAGCTTGCTCCCTCTCTCTGAGACAACCAGAAGCCGGAAGCTATCAGAACCCGATCCGGCTGGCACCCTGATCCCGGACATCCACACTCTAGAACTGTGAAAAAGAAATTCCTGTTGTTTATAAGTCATCCAGTATTTGGTACCTTGTTACAGCAGCCAGAAGCAAGACACCCGCTTCTCTTGACCGGCCTCAGTGTGGACTGCCCGTCCCTCTCAGGGTGGTTCTGCAGCCGGTGCTGGGCACGGGCATGAGGAGTGCTTTGGAGCCTGGGGAAGGAGGTGAGAAGAAAGAGGCTGTCCATGTGGTCTGAACTCACATTCAGCCCTTCCCCGCTGCAAAATGCCACCTCCTTTGAATGCGTTTTCTTTTCTTTCTTTCTTTGCTTTCTTTCTTTGCTCTTTCTTTCTTTCTTTCTTTCTTTCTTTCTTTCTTTCTTTCTTTCTTTCTTTCTTTCTTTCTTTCTTTCTTTCTTATTTCTTCCTTTCTTTCATCTTTCTTTCTTTCTTCTTTTTTCTTTCTTTCTTTTGTTCGTTTGTTCATTCTTTCATTCTCTTTCTTTTTTTTTTTTTGAGATGGAGTCTCGCTCTGTCACCCAGGCTGGAGTGCAGTGGGGAAATCTTGGCTCACTGCAACCTCCACCTCCCAGGTTCAAGCGATTCTTCTGCCTCAGCCTCCTGAGTAACTGGGACTACAGGCACGTGCCACCACACCCAACTAATTTTTTTATTTTTATTTTTATTTTTTTTAGTAGAGATGGGGTTTCACCATACTGGCCAAGCTGGTCTCGAACTCCTGACCTTGTGATCTGCCCTCATTGCCCTCCCAAAGTGCTGGATTACAGGCATGAGCTACCATGCCTGGTCTTGAGTGCATTTTCTACAAGGCTAAAGAAATACTTGTCTTATTGCCAGACTTGAATGACATTAATCAGGGTCCAGCTTTGAGTCCTGGAAATTGGAGTTACAGCAGGGGGAAAGGATCTTGTCTACCACATTTGAAATTTGGATTTTAGATAGACTGCATATCATTAACACAAGTTAGGATAGAGGGGCTGAAAGTGTATTCTGAAGAGCCTAAGATCCCTGTGGACATTTTTGAGATCATTTGAATATTTTGCAAATATTTGTTAAAAAAATTTTTTTTTTTTGAGACAGAGTCTCACTTTGTTGACCAGACTGGAGTACGGTGGTGCAATCTCGGCTCACTGCAACCTTCATCTCCTGGGTTCAAGTGATTCTCCTGCCTCAGCCTCCCAAGTAGCTGGGATTACACACACCCACCACCACGCCCATGTTGGCCAGGCTGGTCTTGAACTCCTGACCTCAAGTGATCCACCCGCCTCAGCCTCCCAAAGTTCTGGGATTACAGGTGTGAGCCAACCACACTCAGCTGAAATTTTTAAATACTGTATATTTTTAATGTAAACAAACATTGTATTATACATCAGCTTTTACCAGCGCATTTGCTTGTGGCTGCCAACCTAATTTTGCCTGTGTTAAACCCAGATGTCGGAGTAAAGCTTTCCCTGACATCACTGTTAAGTGAAGAGTGTCTTAAGTTTGCAAAGCAAATTAAAAAAAAAAACAACTGGTACCCCATTTGCAGCTACTCATCTGTGGAAATTAGACTTCCTTCACTATTACACATTCAAAACAAAATGCTAAAATAAAGTGAATGCTAAAACTGATATGACTTCAATTTATATCCATAACTCCCCATTCTAAGTTTTGTGTCTCAGCAATTTTTCATTATCTCCTTATAATAAAAGTTATCAATTAAAGCTTATAAAATAAATGTTTAATAATAATTTGTCAATTTTAATCTGTTTTATACATTAGTGTGTAACAGCTGTTGCAAAGTACAGATACCCAACTAAAAATGGCTTAAGCAGAAAGAGGATTTATCCTCTCACATAAAAAGAAATTCCAGGGTTGATTAGTTTGATGGCTCAGCCACACCCGTGAGGACCCGGCTTCCTCCTGTTTTCTGTTTTGCCTTCCTCAGGGTGTAATTTTTGTGCTAACCCTTCTCAAGATGGCAGGTGGGCTGCCATAGTTCCAAGCACCCTGTGCACACATGGAAATATCCAATGGGGGAAAAGGGCGAAATGTCTCTTCTTACGAGAAAGTAATTTCTTCAAGAAGCTCCTGTGCAGGCCTCCTCTGCCGTATCCCAACCCTGTCTCAACCAGCTGTGGCAAGAAGGCCCTCCATAGTTGGCCTTTCCTCAACCGTGACGGGAAGATGTAGACACTGAACAGGATCTGGGCTCAGCCAGAAAGAACACAGAGGAGGAAGGCTGCTGGTACTCTACTAACAGTGGCTGTGGGAATTTGGGGTCCTTATATGAATCTTTCAATTAAACAATTTTGCTAGTTTAAAAATTGGTTGAAAAATCTTCTGGGAGTATTATAAACTTTTCCTGGGCTGGGCTTGTGGGACTGTTTTCACTGCTGGTCAATTTTTCTGGGAGAGAAGGGAGAATTCCTACTTGGGTTAGCCTTGGTGCCATCCACCTGCTCTTCAGTGCATTTCCTCTCTCGCTAGCACTGGCTGCCATCTGTGTGGAAACTGACAGTTTACAGGGTGTTGTTATGCATATTTAATCCTCAAACTAGGAAGTAATCTCCAGGCTAGATGACCATTGAATCACTTGGGAGCATCTTGAAAAGAAGAGATTCATGGGCCTTCATGCCAGGTCCACTGAACCAGAACCTCCTGAGGTAGAGCCTGGGAATTTACTTTTCAAAAAAAGTATTCTAGGTATTTCTGCAATTACAGAAAACTGCAAGAGGTTTGGCATGGCTAGGGAATTTATGTTGCTGAGGATGAGGCTGCAGATGTGGGCAGGGGTCAGGTTTTGCAGGGACTCCAAGTTTAGGACTTGGACTTTGTCCTGCAAGGTGGGATCAGATGAACACTTTACAATGGCTCTCTGGTGGAACACAGTTGATTGACAGGCAATGGGCATTAAACCAAAGCAGTGGGAGTAGAAGAGAGGAGAGGGCAGAAGAGAGGCTAAGGAAATGCAATCAACAGGTCTTGGTTTCTAATTAAATTGAGAAGAAGGAAGACCAAAGTGGCTCCCAGGTGTCTAGCTTGGGTGATTCTCTCTCAATAGCTGGCTCTTCTGTCACTGGGTTGCTAGCTGAGGATGACAGCACTGAGAAGACAGCACTGTAGATTCTCGACTCTTTCACCTCAGTCTCTTCTTAACTTCACGCCCTATTCTTCCGCTCCCTACTTGTTCGTCCTAATCCTGAACTTACCCACATCGACTGCTCTGGTGGTCTCCTAATTCTCCCTTTCTTTCTTACAACGCAACCTGACTGCTCACCTTTCATCACAAAAGAACAGTCATAAATAACCAGGCTTCCACTGAAGATCTGCCTACATGACAGTTTTTGTCTGCAGAAAAAAGGAATAAAGCAAGTCCATGTCAGCTGGAGACAAAATATTCCTATATAGCCCAAGCTAGGAGAGGAACCATGTGGGGCTGATTTTGATTTAAAGAAAATGCTCAGGGTTAAATAAAGAAAATGGTAAAAAGTATTTACCGTGATGCCTAGACTAGACCAGAAGATATTTAAATTCTCAAATTGTATTATTGCTTACTAGTATTCATTCTATTGCATTGTCTTCTAAGAAAAAATAAATTCTAATGTTTTGCAGAAAGACTAATGGAAACTGCAACAGGCTGGAAGGTGTTAATACCTATCCTTACCCATCGTTAGGGTCACGGCCAATGCCCCCATAACAAAAGACAGATTAATAAAGGAAAGGCATAACCAATTTATTTTAATCAAAGTTTTCTCTGACATGAGGGCTTCAGAAATTAAGATCCAAAGACCCAGGGAACACTGTCCATTTTTGTACTTAGATTTAATGAAAAATGGATAGCCATTTAGAATCCTTTTTATGACTGGACAAAAAGGGTAGCAATATGGTTTGGCTATGTCCCCACCAAAATCTCAACTTGAATTGTATCTCCCAGAATTTCCATGTGTTGTGGGAGGGATCCTGGGTTAGGGGAAAATTGAATCATGGGGGCCAGTCTTTCCTGTGCTATTCTTGTGATAGTGAATAAGTCTCATGAGATCTGATGGGGTTATCAGGGATTTCTGCTTTTGCTTCCTCCTCATTTTTCTCTTGCTGCCACCATGTAAGAAGTGCCATTTACCTTCCACCATGATTCTGAAGCCTCCCTAGCCATGTGGAACTGTAAGTCCAATTAAACCTCTTTTTGTTCCCAGTTTCAGGTATGTCTTTATCAGCAGCATGAAAACAAACTAATATAATAAATTGGTACCAGGAGTGGGGTGTTGCTGAAAGATAGCTGAAAAAGTGAAAGTGACTTTGGAGCACAGGTTGTAACAGTTTGAAGGGCTCAGAAGAATACAGGAAAATGACAGAAATTTTGGAACTTACTAGGAACTTGTTGAATGGCTTTGACAAAAATGCTGATAGTGATATGAGTAATAAAGTCCAGGCTGAGGTGGTCTCAGATGGAGATGAGAAACTTGTTGGGAACTAGAGCAAAGGTGACTCTTGTTATGTTTTAGCAAAGAGACTGATGGCATTTTTCTCCTGCCTTAGAGATTTGTAGAACTTTGAGCTTGAGAGAGATGATTTAGGGTATCTGGCAGAAGAAATTTCTAAGCAGCAAAGCATTCAAAAGATGACTTAAGTGCTGTTAATAGCATTCTGTTTTAAAAGGGAAGCAGAGCATAAAAGTTCAGAAAATTTGCAGCCTGATGATGCAGTAGAAAAGAAAAGCCCATCTTTTTTTTTTTTTTTTTTTTTTTGAGAAGAAAGTCAAGCCATCTGCAGAAATTTGGATAAGTAGCAAAGAGTCTAATGTTAATCCCCAAGACCATAGGGAAAATGTCTCCAGAGCATGTCATAGACCTTCATGGCAGCCCTTCCCATCACAGGCACAGAGACCCAGGAGGAAAAAGTGGTTTCATAGGCCAGGCCCAGGGTCCCTATGCTGTGTGCAGCTGAGGGACTTGGTGCCTCACGTCCCAGCTGCTCCAGCTGTGGCTGAAAGGAGTCAATGTAGAGCTTGGGTGGTGGCTTCAGAGGGTGGAGGCCCCAAACCTTGGCAGCTTCCACATGGTGTTGAGCCTGCAGGTGCACAGAAGTCAAGAATTGAGGTTTGGGAATCTCCATCTAAATTTCAGAACATGTATGGAAACACCTGGATGCCCAGGCAGAAGTTTGCTGCAGGGGCAGGTCCTCATGAGGAACCTCTGCTAGGGCAGTGTGGAAGGGAAATATGGGGTTGGAACTCCACAGAGTCCCTACTGGGGTACTGTCTAGTGGAAGATGTGAGAAGAGAGCCACCAATGTTGAGACCCCAGAATAGTAGATCCACTGACAGCTTGCATCATGTGGTTGGAAAAGCTGCAGACACAATGCCAGCCTGTGAAAGCAACCAGGAGGGAGGCTGTACCCTGCAAAGCCACAGGGGTGGAGCTCTCCAAGATCATGGGAACCCACCTCTTGCATCAGTGTGACGTGGATGTGAGACCTGGAGTCAAAGGAGGTCATTTTGGAGTCAAAGGAGGTCATTTTGACTGCCCCACTGGATTTTGGACTTGCATGAGCCTTGTAATCCCTCTGTTTTGGCCAATTTCTCCCATTTGGAATGGGTGTATTTACCCAATACCTGTATCACCATTGTGTCTAGGAAGTAACTAGCTTGCTTTTGATTTTACAGGCTCATAGGTGGAAGGGACTTGCCTTGTCTCAGGTGAGACTTTGGACTGTGCACTTTTGGGTTAATGGTGAAATAAGTTAAAACTGGCGGACAGTTGGGAAGGCACGATTGGTTTTGAAATGTGAGGACATGAGATTTGGAGGCGTCAGGGGTAGAATGATATGTTTTGGCTGTGTACCCACCCATATCTCAACTTGAATTGGATGTCCCAGAATTCCCACATGTGGGAGGGACCCAGTGGGAGGTAACTGAATCATGGGGGCTGGCCTTTCCTGTACTATTTTCATTATAGTGGATAAGTCTCATGAGATCTGATGGGTTTATCAGGTGTTTCTGCTTTTGCTTCCTCCTCATTTTTCTCCTGCCACTGCCATGTAATAAGTGCCTTTCATCTCCTGCCATGATTATGAAGCCACCCCAGCCACGTGGAACTGTAAGTCCAATTAAACCTCTTTTTGTTCCCAGTTTCGGTTATGTCTTTATCAGCAGCATGAAAAGAAGCTAATACAGGTAGGAGCTAATGGTAAGAGAGTTTGGGGGGAAATCTATCAAGGCCTATCCAGATTCTTCGTGGCCTCTCTGTATAGCACTTTTTGCTCCCTGGTATAGGGCAGGACCCCTTAGGAACGAGCGTCTTATGACCAACTATCAGTCAAGGTAGGTCAGAGAGCTTCTTTAAGGGCAGCTCCTACACAGAAAAGCAAGAGAAGTTTAGGGTGACTTTCTGAGGTTGCCTCAGAAGGCTTCCAACCTCCTTCAGTTCAAAGTACTCAGCATTCCAAAGTGCCATACTTTAGGGTGTGATTTTTCTGAACCCCAACAGAGCTATGACTGAATAGTGGAAGGGTAAAATTAAAATCCTTGAATTTCATGAATACTAAATTTTAAGAAATATTTTTTGAAAGCCATGCATGAAAAACTCTCAGAGATTTTACTTTTTTCTTCAGAAAACGTTTGATTAGCACCATCCCCATCTGACCACTTCTGCCGTTTCCAAGATTTCTAGGCTGACACATGCTCCTTTTCTCTATATAAAGACGCTCTGTGTCCCCACTTCTTGCTCCACTCACTGGAAACCCGACTTGTGGTTCAGCTGCTGACAAATTCTGGATGAATGCAAGCAGCTCATTTCACTGCCACTAAAATAAAGCACATGAAAGGGAATCATTTCATGTGTAAAATAATAAAGGACTGTGTGATTTTTTTTTTTTTTGAGGCAGGGTCTTGCTGTCACCCAGGCTGGAATGCAGTGGTGCCGTCGTAGCTCATTGCAGCCCCAAAGTCCTAGGCTCATACAATCCTCCCGCTTTAGCCTCCCGAGTAGCTTGGAACTACAGGTCTGAGTGACTGCACTGGGCTGAGAAACCGTTAATGATCAAAAGTCTACCATCTCATTCACCAAAAAGTAGGTGAGAACAATATTTAGAAAGAAACAGACATTTGGAATTTTTTTAAAAAAATGTGGTATATCTGTCCTGTAGATTTTTACTCAATAACAATGTATGACCAAAATAAACAATTTTATTGATGTGTGAAAATACATGAGTGAATTTCAAAAGAATTTTGTTGAGTAAAAGAAGCCAGACCTCCCAAATAAGACTACATAGTATATAATTCCATTTTAATAAAATTTCATAAACTAAAAATGAAACTATAATGGCAAAAATAAAACAAACAAAACCTCAGTGTTTGCCTAGGGCTACTAGGAAGGGAAGACAAGTTACAAGGGAGTATGAAGAAACTTTTAGCTGAGATGGAAACATTCATTCATAATCCTGATTGCAGTGCAGGATTCACCAGTGTCTACCTAGGTCAAGTCTCATCAAATTGACACTTTCAATGTGTGCAATTTATCGTGCCTCTATTCTATGCAAATAAAGCTGTAACAAAAATAAACAGAGGAAGAACAGAAATTGATTCCTTCTCAGCTGAAATTTTCAACATGGGAACACGCATCATCTTTCTCTAGGCTAATTTTTCTTTATAATTTTACAGATATTTTTGCAGGTTTCCATTTCCCCACTAGCTCTGCAAGTCATGTCAGTAGGTCCTTTCTACTGACCAGACACTTGGGTATAATGAGACCTCCAGAGGCATGGGCTGGCCAAGGTGTAAAATGTGTCTTTTGTGGGTCCCTCTTGAGTTCCTGGTTATTTCCATTCCAGCCAGTGAGCCAGCACGGGCAGCAGGTGGCTGTCTCTGTGCCTGTGCTGTGCTCTCTCTAGCGGCCCTTTCTCCTGCGTATGCTGGGAGTTTGTCAATGAGTGGCAGTTGGCACGCGGAGATGAGCAAAGTTCAGGTGGCCGGAGGAAAAATGGCTTCCGAGGGAGACCAAATTCCCCTGTGGAAGAGGAACACGAAAGGAAAATCAGAGCAGGGAGGGGCCATTCCCATGAACAGCTTGCAGGGGCAGGGGTCACCCCTGCCTGTGTTGGCCCCAGAGCTGGAGGGCTGCTGGAGGTGAGGTCCCAAAGGCCCTCCTTCCTCCCTCATGTCTTTGCCTGTCTACATCTTGCATGAACAGATGGCACTGTGGCATCTGTGGTCATCATGCAGCCGATCCCCCAGAACCATCCTGTTTCATGCTCCCCAGAGTTGACCTGCTTAGAGGTCAGGGCTAAGGCTTACAAACTGATAGTGAAGTGATATTTCCTTGCCCTTTCCAAATCTCCCTTTCCTATCCTGGTAGATATTGGTGACCGCCAAGCTCTTACAGCTAGAATCACTCAATTTCACATACCTGTTAAAAAGAAGAAGAAGAAAAAAAAAGAAGAAACAAGTAGAAAAGAGATTAAGCCTTCTCAACAGGAATTCGACTATGATTATTTGGCAATGATTCCAACAGTATTATATGTATGGAAAATATTAGCTGTACTGGATTGAGGGGCTATTTAATAGTTAGGCACTTCACTAGGCACTTTATATACCTTATCCATCTTAATCCACACCATACCCCTGGAAACTGTTGTTATCATATTCCACAGATGAGAAAATTGAAGCTCTAGAATACAGACTGACTTCCCTAAGACCACAAGGAGCTACTGAGATTTGAACTCAGGTATGTCTAGCTGTAGACCCAGTTCTCTTTCTTCCATAGCAGACCACCAACTCATTCCCCGGGCAGCACTGAATTAGACATAGTTGGCTTGCCTCACATCTCTTTGTCCAGACTTCTACTTTGGGATTTGTATGCTCTGGGCCAAGTCTCTCCATCCCCAGGCTCGTAACAGGTTGTCAAAAACTACGTAGGCTGGTAAAGAATTTCGGTACGGCACTTCCATTTCAGAACAGAAACTAAAAGACTAAAAAGCAGTCTGAGCATCCATGAATGAATCTGGAAGGCTCTAGTGGGGTCAACAATGCACAGTGCAGCTGCATTTTCTTGCCTTTTCCAAATCTTCCTTTCCTATCTTGGTAGAGATCGCTGACCTCTGAGCTGTTTCTCAAATCACTCCCAAGCAATCTCATGGTCAAGGAGACTATTTTGAGACAGGAGGGGCATGGGTGAGCCCCAGAGCAGAGCGTCTCAGGGGTTACTAGGGGGATGACCATGTCAGGTCCCCTCTGTTCATGGAGCCAGACATGTCCATCCCTGAGGCGTCTGTGGCATTAATTTGTTTTCCTTCCTGGGTCTGCCAGGGCTTCAATGTCCTCCCATAAAAAGTGATGGGGAGGGAGAGCAGAAAGAGAAACAAGAGGAAATGAAAGCTCTTTTGGGAAAGGCAACTGTGACAAATTGAAAGGGTGGAGGAAATATGAGCACAAACAAGAGAGGGGAGAACAGGCTGGGAGAGAAGGAGGAAAAGAGGCCTGTGTCTGCAGCCTCTGGACTACAGAGCACCGATTTGTTTTCTATAAAAAGAGATGTGTTATTTTTCCCCCTCTCTTGGCAAATAATGACAAAGAAGGATGGTTGCGGAGTTTGCTGAAATGGAATAGTCTGCGGGGGTATTCCGAGTGAATGAAATGTACTCTCAGATATCTTATCATGTTCCCCACCAACTTGTTTTTATTTCAAATTGCCTACAACAGGTGCCGGAGTCCCTGGGCAAAGTATAATATCGTACCTTGCAACAGGTGTGCGTGGAGCACACATAGAAACAGTAAAGAAAGGTTACACAACATGACTGGTCTCATATGGCTCGGAGCAGCTCTAGAATTTAAAACATTTCCCTACCCTTGAGTTAAATTGGGCCCCCATGCTATGTGTTCTGTAACTTAATATGAAAGGCTGCTGATGGATGGGTTGCCACCATGGCCACCAAAGTCAGTGGTGGGCACCTGCAGGGAACACGTGTGTCCTGAGTGGACAGTACTGCAAATACAGCCCTTCCTGAAATGTTCACTTCTCAAAGCGCAGTGTTTGCGCGCATGTGCAGCAGGCTCTCCCCTGCACTTTGGAAAGATGAAACAGTTTAATGCAGATGTCAGCCATACCAAAGACACTTCTCAAGATGCAGCCCAAACAGAATAAACTGTAGTCTGTGAAAACATTTTCAGCACCCTCATTCTACTTTTTTTCTTGCTCAAGAAAGCAGATATGAATGCAAGTGACTGACAGTGGTGGCATTGAATTGGTTCTAATTTGATGGAAAAATAAAATCCCTATACTTCTATTTTCCACTTGTAACAGACTTACAGATGCACCACCTGCAGTTGATGATGATATGTCCGTGTGAGATCCAGTACTGCATCTGAGAACCACTGGTTAAAAAGGACGTTTTAAATGATAAAGTATGTCACAGCAATATAGAACATTATGTTTTCTCCAGGTATTTTCCTGCATGGCATTTGAAATGGAGCAGAACATTCTCAGCAGGTAGAAGGCTAACCAGGTGTATCATTCAGGATTCTGAGGTGCAAGCAACAGAAACAGATTCTGGCTGCTTTAAGCACAAAAAAGATGTATTAAAAGGGTAACATTTGGCTCACAGAGTTGCTGACGATATGGAGGACCTGCACATTCAGAACAATATCCCAAACAGCTGCAGAGCTTGCCTGGTAAGGGTCTGGACTCTGCTGGGCTGCCTCTGAGCCCTAATGCTATGACCAGCCCCACCTAAACCAGCAGCACCAGCTCTGCTGGCTCAAAGT
The DNA here is from genome assembly GCF_001604975.1 of Cebus imitator. Taxonomy (NCBI): domain Eukaryota; kingdom Metazoa; phylum Chordata; class Mammalia; order Primates; family Cebidae; genus Cebus; species Cebus imitator. Next base: position 470,593 of record NW_016108031.1, on the reverse strand, counting down.
CTCCATGTTTCTGCAAACACTGCTACTACCAAAAGGTATGCCTGGTGGCCCCTGGCCCTATGAGGCAGCCCCAGAGGACTGGCCAAGTGGAGGATATGAGTTGGAATCCTGGCATGTGCTTGGTAGTAGGTGTATTATGAGGGGAAATCAGTGGATAATCTTAATTCTGACATTTTGCTAGACTGTGGTCTGGGCCACCATGTTTCTCATCTACATCTCTATCCCCAGGCCCTAGCATAATACCTGGCACTTAGAAAGGGCTCAATAAGCATTTGTTGAAATGAATTAAAATTGAATTTTAAATTTAGAAGCACTCTTTCCAAGGGCTGGCTGCCAGTCACTATTGCAAATTAGTTCTAGTAAATCAAAGTAAATTAGAAATGCAATCAAAAATAGAGTCTCTAAGTCTAGTGGTTATATGCACTTACCTACCACAGCATTTGCCCTTAGACCTGTGGCTTAGTGGTTTGTTTGTTGCTTAAGCTCAAAGACAGCTTTACCTTTTCTAGTAATAACGATGTGTGCATGTGACTGTGTCTCTGTGTGTCTGTGCATTTCCATCCATGTAAGCATATTGACTGAAGGTTATTTTTGAACCAAGAAATGAAATTAACATTAGCCTTCATCTGGAGGCCAGAGAATTCCAGAGTATTTGCTCTTGTTTGATGGGGGAGAGGGAAAGGAAGGATGATCCTTTCCCCTGTGCAATCTCTCTCTCTCAATCTCTCTAGAAACCCATTTGCAGTGGGTGGGCTACTATATTAATCAAATATGCACATCTTGTTCTCACTTAGAAGTGTGAGCTAAACAAACGGTACACATGGACATAAAGATGAAGAAAATAGACTCTAGGGATTCCAAAGCTGGGAGGAAAAGCGGAGGGCGAGGGTTGAAAAATTACCCACTGGGTGCAACGTCTAATATTTGGGTAATGGGCATCCTAGAAGCCCAATCTCCACCATTATGCATGTAATATCTATGTAACAAACAAGCACATGTATCCCCTGAATCTAAATAACATTTAATAAAAGAAATATGCACATAATATCCTTATTGAATTACTGCAGATGTTTTGCCCTGTTCATTTCTTCCTGGTCACTTGCAGAATTCCAGAGTTCAAGACTGCAGAGTAGACAGCAATGTAGAAGATCATTCCTTCAGCAGATTCAGCAAGATGGCTATCTTAAAACAAATTAGTGTGGGAGCATTTTTGTACGATTGAAGTATGGATTACTTCCTGTAGCATACATGCCAAAAGAGTTTTAATTGAATCTACATAAGTCATAAATTTTTATGCTTTTGATTCAGAAAAATCCTTTTAAAAGTGCAGAATCTCAAGGTCATCACATTTGGAGAATACCACCTTTCTTGACCCGGAATATCCTTCTTCTTCTGTCTTCCAACATCAGAGCTCAAGGCTCTCAGGCCTTCAGACTCTGGGACTTAACACCAGAAGCCCCTCATCCCTCACTCCCATTTTGGTTCTCAGGTTTCAGACTCAGTCTGATTCATACCACTGGCTTCCCTGGTTCTCCAGCTTCCAAAGGCCATATTGTGGGACTTCTTAGCCTCCATAAGTGTGTGAAACAATTCCCGTAATAAATTCCCTCGTATATAAGATATACATATCTTATTGGTTCTGTTTCTCTGGGCAACCCTGACTAATATAGATTTTGGTGCTTAAATATCATCATGAACTAAGTTCCATCTGTTTTAACTTCAATTGGATTAAAGTCTGAATGTGTCCATTTTCTTCCATAAAGAGCTATTTTCTCAGAGTAGGAGGTTTGTGTGTGTGTGCATGTGCATGTGCGTGTGTGTGTATGTGTGAAGTTTCCCTAAGTGAATTTTTTCCCTCATTGCTGCAGAAATTATTTTTTAATATGTTTTGCATTTTTTCATTTTGAAAAATGTAGCCGCTTGATTCTCACTATGGTTAAAATAAGTATATATGAAATGGAAAAAACCTAGCAAGATATTAAAAATATCTATGAGTAGAATAATGATAGTTGCATTATTTTCTTTTACTCTTCTGTAGTTTCCAGTTTTTCAATAATGAGCATGTATTGCTTTCATTATCAGAAGAAAAATACATTTTACAGGCTTATTTTACAATGTTATAATTCTTGAATTCTTAAAAACTCCCATTCTGAAAAGTTATGCACCAAAAATAACAGCATTTACAGAGAAAATAGGATTGGGACAAATCACTGAAACCTATGGAAGTTTGAAACAAGAATATCAATAAAGATCACTGGTAATCCTAATACTGACACAGGTATATACAGGAATATGAAGCCTATGGCTAATACTTCCTCTTTTGAAATCTATTTTAGAGGGCATTCACTTTTGACTGATAACATTTTCATCAATATCAAAATTTGGATCTAGGGTACAGCCTTCTTCATTAGCTCACTGTTTTGACACAGGGCATGACATCTTTGCAGTTTCTTTATCTGTACTCTCAGTCTGCCCAAATAGCTTAGGACACTACTTGAACTACAGAAAGGCAAGACTGCAGATTTTCAGGGTATTTTTTCCTGAAGTTTTAGCAATTTATGTATGTATGTATGTATTTATTTATTTATTTTGAGGTGGAGTCTCACTCTGTCGCCCAGGCTGGAGTGCAGTGGCGTGATCTTGGCCCACTGCAACCTCTGCCTCCCAGCTTCAAGCAATTCCCTGTCTCAGCCTCCTGAGTAGCTGAGGTTACAGGCTCCCACCATCATGCCCGGCTAATTTGTTTTGTATTTTTAGTAGGGACGGGGTTTCTTGATCCTGGCCAGGCTGGTCTTCAACTCCTGACCTTGTGATCCACCTGTCACAGCCACCCAAACTGCTGGGATTACAGATGTGAGCCGCCACACCTGGCCTTAGTGTGTATTTTTAAGACTTCAGTTTTGAAAACGTTTACTTCAAATTGCTTCAAAATATTAACATGCTGGAGAAAGTTGCATCAGAACCAACACAACTTCCACATAATACTGACTCATCCCCTGTTTGCTGATCACTTGTGAGCTCATTTGTATTTAAAAAAAATGTATTGCCACAGGACAGACTTTATTAAAAACGCTATGCCCAGTAAAGGTGGTGTCCAAAATGTAGACAGCTGGAGAGAGCAACAAGAAGAAACATATAAGCAGAGCAGCCAAGTAGTCCGAAATCTAAGGAAAGACAGGCTCCTCCTAGAAAAGATGGGCATGAACACTGGCTCCCCTATGGCAGAGCAGGGCGGGAAGAGACACCATTTGCCATCCTCATGGATATGAAGAGTTAAGCTAAAATGTTAGTGAATAGTAAAAAACAAACAAACAACAACAAAAAAAAACAAAAAAAAAAACTCTGGCTGCTGAGACAGTATAGAACCCACAGACATAAGAGACATCGTATCTACACCAAGGCTCTTCTCCAGGGACCTTCTCCAGGGGCTCACAGGTAAGACTGGGGCAATGGTGGGAGACCTGAGAAAGCAGATTTGGAGGAAGAAGTAGCTGCCACTGCAGGAAAAGCAAAAGGCTTCTTTTCCATTGAGCAAAAGCCTTGAGCCCCTGAAGCTGGGCAACAAATCTTGATATCTGCAGGATACAGGGAAAGGGTAAAGAGAAAAACACTGTTACCTCTGCGAAAGGGGCAGGAGGCATTCCTGGGCCAAGGATCCTATACCAATGCTGTGAGAGGTCTTCTACTGCTAAAGGAGGGCAGGAAGACTCACCAAAGACACAGGGCACAGTTTGCCTGCCATAGGGAGTGGGGTAGAATCCCTGAGAAAACCCCAAGAATGAGATCCAGGATACAGATCCTGCCTGAGACTGAGGGTGAGCAGCGAAAGAAAGACCAGCCCCCTCCCACCTTACACCACCAGCAAATCCAAGTAACAAGCAACAGCTGTCCACTGTTATATATAACACATAAGAATATATTAAAAGAGACTCTCTTTGAGGCACAGGCACATAGTAAAGGCTGAAACATGGTGGTGGACAAGAATCTTTGAGAATAAACCTCTAGAATCCTATTCCCTCTACCCTACGTCTGACTCAAAGTTAGACCAGGATTTCTCAACCTCATCTTATTAACACTGTTGGCCAGATAATTATTTGCTGTGGGGAGCTATCTGTGCATTGTAGTACGTTTAGCAGCATCCCTGGCTTCTACCCACTAAATTCCAGTATCATGTTTTTCTCCCAGTTGTGATAATTAAAAAAAGTCTCCAGACATTGCCAAATATTCACTGGGGGGTGGAAATCACCCGTGGTTGGAAAACCACTGCATTAGAAGAATTGGAAGCTACTATTGAACAAAAGAGGGCCACAAACCCAAACCCAAGTCCACTTCAACTCCCAACTAGATTGACTCAACACTAAAGCCCAGACAGAAGAAAAGACATGCTCATTTCCAGACAGAGAAAATGGTTATCTCAGTCTCTGTTATTTTACCCATGATTCCAGCACTGTGCAAAATATCATGAGACAGAGGAAGAAGCAGAAAAAAATCAACTCGTTGTTAAGAGACAAAGTTATCAACAGGATCAAACTCAGAGATGACCTGGATGTTGGTACTAAGAGACAGGAAATTACTATAATTAATATTTAAAAGCTCTAGTGGACTAGTGAAGAACATGAATAAACAGATGAAAAAACTGAGCAGAGAGAGGAAAACTGTAACAAAGAGTCAAATGAAAATGGCAAAAATAAAAAGAGATGAAGAATGAATGCCTTTGAGGGCTCACAAACAGAACTGACACAGTTGAGGATTGGTGAACTTGAAAACAGGTCAAGAGAAATTATCCAACCTGAAACACCAAAAGAAATAAAAAGTAAGAAAAGCAGACTAGAACTGTAAGACAATATCAAATTGTTCAATGCATCTGTAATTGAAATCCCAAAGGATAAGAAAGAGACAGAGAAGAAGAAATATTTGAAGAGACAATGGCATAGAATTTTCCAAAAATAAAGAAAAACATCACTGGACAGATCCAAGCAGCTCAGATATCCCAAAGCATGAGAAATAAAAGAGAAGGAGGAGAAGGAGGAAGGGGAGGAGGAGGAAGAAGAGAAACAATAGCCTGACACAACCTATGTATGCAAACTACTATAAACAAAACTTAAAGAAAAATAGACCCAAAGAAAAAGATGAGAATTACAACTGATTTCTGTTCTGAAGCTATACAATCCAGAAGACAACAGAGCGAAAAATGCAAAGAACTGAAAGGAAATATACAAACAAACAAATAAACAGTAAACCCAGAATTCTATATCTAGCCAGGATATTTTTCAAAATGAAAGTAAAGTAAATACTGTTTTAGGCAAAAAAAAGGCTGAGAGAATTCACTACCTACAACTCTACACCTCCAGGAATGTTAAAAGAAGCCCTTTTAGACAGATATGACATCCAACAGACACTTAGATTTACAAACAAAAAATAAAGGTCTCTGGAAATGGTTAAAATAAAGGTAAAAATATTTTTTGTTATGTTTAATCACTCTCTAGAATGAAAGATAATTGACTCTGTAAAACAAAAATAGTAGGAGGGAGGAATGAGAAGTTGACTGTTGTAAGGTCCTTACATTACACATGAAGCCTTACATGATTTGAAGGTAATTAATTGTGACATATATTGTAAAACATAGGGCATTCATTAAAAAATTTTAAAGGCATAAATAATAAGTCAATACTAGAGACAAAATTGAGTAAAAAGTATTCAATCCAAAAGCAGGCAGGCAAAGGAGAACAACAACAAAAATAACACATTAAATAAAAAACAAATAGCAACATGGCAGATTTAAGTCCAACCACATCAATAATTATATTAAATGTAAATGACTAACGACATCAAATTAAAAGGCAGAAATTGTCAGTTTGGTTAAAAAAGCAAGATCCAACCAGATGCTATGCATAAGAAACCTACTTTAAATATAAAAATATACAGAGGCTGAAAGTTAAAAGATGAAAAAGATACACCAAGTATATCAAGTAAATGCTAATCAAAATAAAGCAAACATGATTGTATTAATATCAAAGTAGACTTTAGAATAAGAAAAATTAATAGGGTTACAAAATGATAGAATAACAATGGGGGGTCGATTCATCAGGAAGACGTAACAATCCTAGAGAAATATGGACTGAACAACAGAACTTCAAAATGCATGAAACAAAAGCTGATAGAACTGAAAAAAGAAATAGATAAATTCAAAATTGTGACTAGAGTTCAACGATTCTGTCTCAGCAATAGATAGAAACGTAGACAGAAAATCAGTAAGGAGATAGGTGACTGAAGAACGCTATCAACCAACTTGAGCTAACTGACACTCACAGAGCACTCCATCCAACAGTAGCACAATACACATTCCCTTTTCACATGTACATGGAACATTCACAAGATAGAACATATTCTGGGCCATAAAATAAATCTTTGCACATTTAAATGAACCGAAGTGATACAAAGTATGTTCTCCTGCCACAGTTCTGGTTTATAGAATTAAACTGGAAGTCAACAACAAAACAATATCTGAAAAACCCACAATATATAGAAATTAAATAATACACTTCTACATAACCTGTTATCAAAGTGGAAGTTACAAGCGAGTTAGAAAAAATTTTTGAGAAGTCTAGTCTTCACAGCTCTGTGCCCTCTGCTCCTAGAAGCCCAGCCTCTGTGGCCCTGTGACCTGCAGATATTGGGAGATCCACAGCTAAGACACCAGGATCCCCTGGAAGATTAGAAATAAAACTTTCTGGATATAGAATCTCTACAATCATGGTGGATGGGAGGCAGAACTAGAATGCAGCTCCAACTCAGATGAACAGAGCAGTGTGTGGAGGCTCACATTGTGAATTTTTGCTCCAGGATGGCTACAGGAATAAATCAGGAAACCTGAGAGGATCCACAGACCCCCTGAAAAAAGTGGATTGCTCCTGCAGAACTCAGGAAACACCCCTAATACTGTGCTGGTATCCATGGCTGAGAGAGCCATAGACAGTTCACATCACAGGACTCTGTGCAGACCACTGCCAATACCTGCCTGAAGTCTGGTAGACTTGCTGGGTGGCTAGATCCAGAAGAGAGATAATAATCACTACAGCTCAGCACTTAGGAAGTCACATCCATAGGAAAAGGGGGAGAGTACTATATCAAGGGAATACCCTGTGGGACAAAAGAATCTGGACAACAGCCTTCAGCCCTAGACGGTCCCTCTGACAGAGCCTAACTAAATGAGAAGGAACCAGAAAACCAACTCTGATAGTATTACAAGACGAACTTCTTTAACATTCCCAAAAAATCACACTAGCTCACAAATAGACCCAAACCAAGAAGAAATCCCTGATTTACCTGAAAAAGAATTTAGAAGGTTAGTTATTAAGCTAATCAGGGAGGCACCAAAGAAAGGTGAAGCTCAATGCAAAGAAATCCAAAAAATGATACAAGAAGTGAAGGAAGAAACATCAAGGAAATAGATAGCATAAAGAAAAGACAATCAAAACTTCAAATGAACACACTTACAGAAATGCAAAATGTTCTAGAAAGTCTCGGAAATAGAATTGAACGAGTAGAAGAAAGAAATTCAGGCTCAAAGACAAGGTCTTCCAATTAGCCCAGTCCAACAAAGACAAAGAAAAAAGAATAAGAAAATACGAACAAAACCTTCAAGAAATCTGGGCGTGTGTTAAACGAACAAACCTAAGAATAATGAATGTTCCTGAGGAAGAAACAAAATCTAAAATTTGGAAAACATATTTGGGGCAATAATTGAGGAAAACTTCTCCAGCCTTGCTAAAGACCTAGACATCCAAATACAAGAAGCACAAAGAACACCTGAGACATTCATTGCAAAAAGATCATCACCTAGGCACATTGTCATCAGGTTATCTAAAGTTAAGAGGAAGGAAAGAATCTTAAGAGTTGTGAGACAGAAGTACCAGGTAACCAATAAAGGAAAACCTATCAGATTAACAGCAGGTTTCTCAGCAGAAACCCTACAAGCTAGAAGGGATTGAGGCCTTATTTTCAGTCTCCTCAAACAAAACAATTATCAGCCAAGAATTTTGTATCCAATGAAACTATGCTTCATATATGAAGAAAAGATAACAGTATTTTTCAGACAAACACTGAGAGAATTCACCACTACCAAGCCACCACTATAAGAACTGCTACAAGGAGCTCTAAATATTGAAGCAAATTCTGAAAACACATCAAAACAGAACCTCTTTAAAGCATAAATCTCACAGGATCTATGAAACAAAAAAAAATACAATTAAAAAAACAAAAACAAAAAACCAGGGTATACAGGCAACAAATAGCACAATGACTGGAATGCCACCTCATATCTCAATACTAACGTTGAATGTAAATGGCCTAAATGCTCCACTTAAAAGGTACATAATTGCAGAATGGGTAAGAATTCACCAGCCAACTATCTGCTGCCTTCATGATACTCACCTAATACATAAGGACTCACACAAATTTAAGGTAAAGGGGTAGGAAAAGACATTTCATGTAAATGGACACCAACTATTTTTTATATTGGACAAAACAAACTTTAAAGCAACAGCAATTAAAAAGACAAAGAAGCACATTACATAATGATAAAAAGCCTTGTTCAACAGGAAAATATCACAGTCCTAAACATACAGGCATCTAATACTGGGAGCTCCCAAACTTATAAAACAATTACTAATAGACCTAAGAAATGAGACAGACAGTGACACAATAATAGTGAGGGACTTTAGTACTCCACTTACAGCACTAGACAGGTCCTCAAGACAGAAAGTCAACAAAGAAACAATGGATTTAAACTCTACTCTTGAACAAATGGACTTAACAGATATATACAGAACATTCTATCCAACAACTGCAGAAAATACATTATATTCAAGAGTGCATGGAACTTTCTCCAAGATAAATTATATGATGGGCCACAAAACAAGCCTCAATAAATTTAAGAAAACTGAAATTATATCAAGCACTGTCTCAGACCACATTGGAATAAAACCAGAAATCAACTCCAAAAGGAACTATGCAAATACATGGAAATTAAATAACCTGCTCTGGAATGATCACTGGGTCAGAAATGAAATCAAGATGGATTAAAAAATTCCTTGAACTGAAAAAGAATAGTGACACAACCTAACAAAACCTCTGAGACACAGCAAAAGTGGTGCTAAGAGAAAAAAGGGGAAAAAGGAATGAACAAAGTCTCCAAGAAATGTGGCACTATGTGAAAAGACCTAATCTACGTTTGATAGGTGTACCTGAATGCGACGAAAAGAATGAATCCAAGCTGGAATATACTCTTCAGGATATTATCCAGGAAAACTTCCCCAACCTAGCAAGGTAGGCCAATATTCAAGTCCAGGAAATACAGAGAACACCACAAAGATATTCCTCACAAAGAGCAACCCCAAGACACATAATCGTCAGATTCACCAGGGTTGAAATGAAGGAGAAAATACTAAGAGCAGCCAGAGAGAAAGGTCGGGTTACCCATAAAGGGAAGCCCATCAGACTCACAGCAGATCTCTCAGTAGAAACCCTACAAGCCAGAAGAGAGTGGGGGCCAATATTCAACATCCTTAAAGAAAAGAATGTTCAACCCAGAATCTCATATCCAGCCAAACTAAGCTTCATAAGGGAAGGAAAAATAAAATCCTTTGCGAACAAGCAAGGACTCAGAGATTTTGTCACCACCAGGCCTGCTTTACAAGAGCTCCTGAAAGAGGCTCTACACATATAAAGGAACAAACAGTACCAGTCACTCCAAAAACATGCCAAATGGTAAAGAGAATCAATACAATGAAGAATCTGTATCAACTAATGGGCAAAACAGCCAGTTGGCACCAAAATGGCAGTATCAAATTCACACATAACAATATTAACCATAAATGTAAATGGACTAAATGCCCCAATCAAAAGACACAGACTGGCAAATTGGATAAAAAGCCAAAA
>NW_016108031.1:457354-458879 GCF_001604975.1 Cebus imitator | reverse complement strand
ATCTGGCACTAGATGAGGATGCCCTCTCTCACCACTCCTATTCAATATAGTACTGGAAGTTCTAGCCAGAGCAATCAGGCAAGAAAAAGAAATAAAGGGTATTCAAATAGGAAAGGAGGAAGTCAAATTGTCTCTATTTGCAGATGACATGATTGTATATCTAAAAGACCCCATCATCTCAGCCCAAAATCTCCTGAAACTGATAAGCAACTTCAGCAAAGTCTCAGGATACAAAGTCAATGTGCAAAAATCATAAGCATTCCTATACACTAATAACAGATTTAAAGAGAGCCAAATCAAGAACGAACTGCCATTCACAATTGCCACAAACAGAATAAAATACCTAGGAATACAACTAACAAGGAACGTAAAGGACCTCTTCAAGGAGAACTACAAGCCACTGCTCAACAAAATAAGAGAGAACACAAACAGATGGAGAAACATTCCATGTTCATGGTTAGGAAGAATCAATATCGTGAAAATGGCCATACTGCCCAAAGTAATCTACAGATTCAATGCTATCTCCATCAAGCTACCAATGACCTTCTTCACAGAACTGGAAAAAACCACCTTAAACTTCATATGGAACCAAAAGAGAGCCCGCGTAGCCAAGTCAATTCTAAGCAAAAAGAACAAAGCAGGAAGCATCACACTACCAGACTTCAAACTATACTATAAGGCTACAGTAGTCAAAACAGCATGGTACTGGTACCAAAACAGAGATATAGACCAATGGAACAGAACAGAGGCCTCGGAGGCAACACAACATATCTACAACCATCCAATCTTTGACAAACCTAACAAAAACAAGCAATGGGGAAAGGATTCCCTGTTTAATAAATGGTGTTGGCAAAACTGGCTAGCCATGTGCAGAAAGCTGAAACTGGACCCCTTCCTGACACCTTACACTAATATTAACTCCAGATGGATTAAAGACTTAAACATAAGACCTAACACCATAAAAACCTTAGAAGAAAATCTAGGCAAAACCATTCAGGACATAGGCGTAGGCAAGAACTTCATGACCAAAACACCAAAAGCATTGACAACAAAAGCCAAAATAGACAAATGGGACCTAATCAAACTCCACAGCTTCTGCACGGCAAAAGAAACAGTCATTAGAGTGAATCGGCAACCAACAGAATGGGAAAAAATTTTTGTGGTTTACCCATCTAACAAAGGGCTGATATCCAGAATTTACAAAGAACTAAAACGGATTTACAAGAAAAAAACAAACAGGCCCATTCAAAAGTGGGCGAAAGATATGAACAGATATTTTACAATAGAAGACATACATGAGGCCAACAAACCTACGAAAAAATGCTCATCATCACTGGTCATCAGAGAAATGCAAATCAAAACTACATTGAGATACCATCTCATGCCAGTTAGAATGGCGATCATTAAATAATCTAGAGACAACAGATGCTGGAGAGGATGTGGAGAAATAGGAACACTTTTACACTGTTGGTGGGAGTGTAAATTAGTTCAATCATTGTGGAAGACAGTGTGGCGATTCCTCAAG
>NW_016108031.1:339964-457169 GCF_001604975.1 Cebus imitator | reverse complement strand
ATCATTGTGGAAGACAGTGTGGCGATTCCTCAAGGACACAGAAATAGAAATTCCATTTGACCCAGCAATCCCATTACTGGGTATATATCCAAAGGATTATAAATTGTTCTACTATAAGGACACGTGCACACGAATGTTCATTGCAGCACTGTTTACAATAGCAAAGACCTGGAACCAAACCAAATGTCCATTGATGATAGACTGGACAGGGAAAATGCGGCACATATACACCATGGAATACTATGCAGCCTTAAAAAACGATGAGTTTGTGTCCTTTGTAGGGACATGGATGAACCTGGAAACCATCATTCTCAGCAAACTGACACAAGAGCAGAAGATCAAACACCGCATGTTCTCACTCATAGGCAGGTGTTGAACAATGAGAACACATGGACACAGGGAGGGGAGCACTACACACTGGGGTCTGTTCGGGGGAAACAGGGGAGGGACAATGGGGGGTGGGGAGTTGGGGAGAGATAGCATGGGGAGAAATGCCAAATATGGGGTGATGGGAAGGAAGGCAGCAAATCATGCTGCCACGTGTGTGCCTATGCAACAATCTTGCATGTCCTTCACATGTTCCCCAAAACCTAAAATGCAATAAAATAAATTAAAAAAAAAAAGAAAGAAAGAAACAACACACATTGGGGCCTATCACAGGGTGGATGGTGGGAGGAGGGAAAGGATGAGGAAAAATCACTAATGGGTACTAGTCTTAATACCTGGGTGATGAAATAATCTTACAACAAACTTCCATGATACGAGTTTACTTATATGACAAATGTGCACATATACCACTGAACTTAAAAGTTAAACATAAATATTTGAAAAACTCAAAAAAAAAAAAGGCATACAAGTTAGAAAAAAAAACTGTCTCCATTTTGCAGACGTCATAACAATCTATATAGGAAACTCTAACCTGTTTTTAAAAGCTACTAGAATTAGTAAATGAGGTTAGCAAGGATACAAGATATAAAATCAGTATATCAAAACAATTGTATTTCTATATACTAGCAATGAACATTTTTCAATTAAAAATAAATATTTCAAAAATGGTAACATTTACAAAGCATCTAAAAATATTAAATACTTAAGTTGAAATATTTTTAAAATATGCAAGATCTGTATTCTGAACACTACAAAACTTGGATGGAAGAAATCAAAGATCTAAATAAATGGAGATATATAATATGCTTATGGAAGCTTATATTTTTACGATGTCAATTATCCCCAAAGCGATCTATTGATTCAATAACCCAAAAATTTTCAGCAAGATTTTTTGTAGAAATCAATAAGGTGATTCTAAAATATATATAGAAACACTAGCATAGCCAAATTAGCTAAAAACAAATAAATTTGGGGACCCATGTTACCTTACTTCAAGGTTTATTATAAAGCACAGTAATCAAGATAATCTTACATTGGTGAAAAGATAAACATTTAAATCAATTCTTCAGAGTAGAGAGTCCAAATATATAACTACACATATACCATTCATTGATTTTGGACATAAGTTCAAAGACAATTCAATGGAGAAAGGATAGAGTTTCACAGAATGATGCTGGAAGAATTGGATATCGATATACCAAAAACAAACAAACAAAAAAACATGAACTCATACTTCTATAAAACACGTTAGAGAAAAATTTTGTTACCCTGAGTTATGCAACGAGTTCTTAGATATAATACCAAAACCACAATCTAATTGGTAACTTGGGCTTCACCAAAATTAAAAACTTCTGCTCTTTAGGAGATGACATTAAATTTTAAAAACCACAGACTGGGAGAAAATATTTGCAAAACCCCTATCTGATAATAACAAACAGCTTATATGTAGAATACAGTTGACGCTTGAACAATATACGTTTGAATTGTGCGATCCACTTATCCTCAGATTTTTTACAATCAAATTCTGAAAATACAGTATTCACGGTATTCACAGGATATGAAAGCTGTGAATACAGAGGGCAAACTTTTCCTTCAGACAAGTTCCCCAGGGCAGACTGCAGGACCTGAGTATACTCTGATTTGGTTATAAACCAGGGCCCTAAAACCACTCCCCTGCAGTTACGGAGACTGTATATAGAATTCTTGAAACTCAGAATAAGAAAACACCTTCATAAAAAATGGCCAAAAATTTTAATAAATGTGTCATCAAAGAAGGTATGGCCGGGTGTAGCGGCTCACGCTTGTAATCCCAGCACTTTGGGAGGCTGAGGTGGGTGGATCACAAGGTCAGGAGTTCATGACCAGCCTGTCCAATATGGTAAAACCCTGTTTCTACTAAAAAAATAAAATAAAAGAATTAGCCGGGTGTGATGGCGCACGCCTGTAGTCCCAGCTACTCGGAAGGCTGAGGCAGGAGAATCACTTGAACCCGGGAGGTGGAGGTCACAGTGAGCCAAGATTGTGTTACTGCGCTCCAGCCTGGGCAACAGAATGAGACTCTGTCTCACGAAAAAAAAGCTATATGAATGGCGAATAAGCAAGTAAAAAGGTGTTAAATATCTTTAGTCATTATGGAAATGCAAACTAAAGCTACCATAAAATGCAACTATACACCTAGCAGAAAGGCTAAAAGAAAAGAAAATTTGATATACCAAGTGCATGTGGAAGAACTGGAACTATAACACACTGCTGCTGGGAGTAAGATGTACAGCAATTTTGGAAAACAGTTTGGCAATTTCTTACAACATTAAACATACACTTACCAGACAACCAAACAATCTCATTCTTGGGTATCTGCCAAAGAGAAATAAAAGCCTATGGTCACACAAAAACTTGTGTCTTAGTTTCTTTTCTGTTGCTATACTGGAATCCCTGGGACTGGGTAATTTACTAAAAAACAATATTTATTTCTTACAGTTCTAGAGGCTAAATTAAGGGGTCAACTTGTGGTCTAAGGTTGAGGGGCCACATCTGGGGAGGGCCTTCTTGCTGGTGGGGACTCTGTAGAGTCCTGAGGTGACACAGGGCATCACATGGCCAAGGGGCTGAACGTGCTAGCTCAGGTGCCTCTTCCTTTTCTTATAAAACCACCAGTCTCACTCCCATGATAACCCTTTAATCCATTAATATATGAATGGACTAATCCACTCCAGAGGGCAGCGCCCTCATGACCCAACCACCTCTCACAGACTACCTCCCAATCCTGCCACATTGGGATTAAATTTCAACTTCAGTTTTGGAGGGGATGAAAATTCAGATCATAACAACCTGCATTTGAATGTTTACAGCAACTTTATTCATAATCACAAAAATGCAAATGTTCCAAATGTCCTTCAACTAGTTTGTGATAAATTAAGAGTGGTACATTCATACATTGCAATACCTCTTGGCAATAAAAAAGGAACATGCTATGGCTATGCACAACAACATGTATATATCCACAATAAATCATGCTAAGTGAAAGGCTACATAATGTATTATTCTATTTATATGACATTCTAGAAAAGGCAGAACTATAGAGACAGAAATCAGATCAGTGGTTGCAAGGGGCTGGAGCTGAGGGATCAGATTTGATGAAGAGGCATGAGGGAACATTTTGGAAAGACGGAAATGCTTTACATCTTGATTATAGGGAGAGTTACATGAATATCTGTATTTGTTAAAACTAAGAGAACCATATACCAGAAGGGGTGAATTTCACTGTATATAAATCATATCCCAATAAAATGTTAATCTGAACAAAAATATAAAATGTTTACAGTAAAAAGCGAAAATAAACAAGTCCCCCAGTTTCCCAAGAAACGTAATGTTCACAGCTCATAAGACTGTGTGCTGTCTTCTGGATGGGAAAATGTTTGGGATCCCAAGAACTCAGGTCAGACCCATCTCTGCAAAGCAGGTGCTGGACAAGCTTCTCAGGGGTGGGGCCGGTGTCTGCTGTGTGACCCTGTTCCTCTCACTCCTCCCTGTAGGCTGGCTTTAGACTGATGCCCTGTGGGCACTGAACTCCCGCCACACCTGCTCCCAGAGGTTCTCATGTCATGGAGCTGAGCCTTTGTAAGGGGGTATTCATAGCAGCCTCTGGTTGTGCGCTTTTAGGCACTTGTGGTAGGTGCTGCACCCCTCACCAACGACCCAACTTCACAGTGAAGCTCCAGTTGACCCTCAACGTTCCCTGAAGCAAACCTCTGTGCAAGTGAAAGGTCCCAGAGCCACCACAGTGGGGGCAGGGTGTCTTGGTGGCAGCTTAAACTGTTTTGCAGCTTGTGCTTTTAGGGACCCAGGCCAGGAGTTAAGACTCCTGCTGTTAACAGTCACTTTATCCTCTCCGCCCACTCCACAGAGCCTGGCAGGAAGGCAGTCCAGAGCAGCGGGTCAACAGATGTACACGGGCTGCTGAGTAGAGACCCAGCAGGGAGGATTAAGGCGGTAGAAAAGGCCACTCTGCCTAGACTTTGAATTCCTCAGTTCCTTGGGGGCTGAACATAACACTGCTTGCTCAGTGGAGCCCCTCTTCCCTTGCATTTACAAACCTTAACTCAGGCATTGATGCCATTTAACTGCCAGGTAGCTAGCTAGGACTGGAAATGTAACCTTTAATTTGAAGGCCTATACTTGAAGAAATTGCTTGTCTGCATTGCTGAGGTTCTGGGAAGGTGGCAATGAGAAGGAGGGATTGAAAGAAGGGAGAGTCACAGCTGAAAAACAGCGTCTGTTGCCTCTGTGCTCTGTAATGTCTCATCTTTCCTTTCCAGAAGCCCCCAAGCTCTGACTTAGCTGCTAAAAATTTTTTGGCTCTTTCGGCCACCCCTCAAGACATTTGGCCAGGACACTTTGATTGGACTAAAGGGAAATGGGTTATTTAAGTGACCCGCACTTCAGGTATAAGATGTGTGTTTACACCTATTCCGCTCTATCAGTTGATAGGAAAGACTTCCTGGCCTCTCTATAGCAGAAACCTGTTGGCAAGGCAGAGACCACCTGGCCCCTGGCCAAGCTCAGCAGAGATGCTGCTTGGGAGAGACAAGTCAGTGAGCGTTTGTGCAGGCTGTGGTACCTGGAACAAAAATATGCCGAGCAGCAAATTATGGCTTTCAGATGTCACCACTGCCATCTGACATTGTGTTTCAGCTGTTCACGTCTTCATTACCGTGCTGCAGCCTCCCATTAAGGCTGTTATATGTGTGAGACAGATTTATGTTATATGGGTTTCTGTATACCCCAAGCAACAATGCTCACCAAGGGTTATCAGGCTGATTGCCAAAACCCTATGGTGGAGATGCTCTGAGTCTATAGGTTGCTTTGTGGGCGCCCCTGTGTGTATCTGTGTGTGTGTGTGTATGTGCGCGAGCGTGCACATCCCTCCTCCATGACCCATCTTGTAACAGCTGAAAGGAATCAGCCTCCACGCTACAGGAACTTGTTCTTTGTGTGGTTTTCTCATCTCCCTTTGCTCTCTTACGGCCCCCTCCCGCTCCATCTGCCAGATCCTTCCTCCCACCTCTCTCTTGCTCCTCTTTGAGGTGGTAACCAGACCAACACAGCAATGCCCTTGTGACTCCCTTTTCAGTTTCTCGGCCTCACTCAGATTAATGGAACAGAAACATGTGCTTGCATCTGATGCCAGTAATCATATCCTGAGTGACCACAGAGAGGGAGATTAAGCAAAGGTACTGGCCGGGTCCCGGGGGATACGGTTACAGGAAGAAAGTATTTCTTGACAGCAGCCGCTCTGGCTCCCTCTCACTTGCCCTCCTCCTTTCCTAGCTAGGCTCATTAAGTCCCTTGAATATTTTCCATAAGATTAGTGAAAATCCATCCAGCAATGGTCCGAGTCACTCAAAGAACTGGGTTTTGATCTACATTCTGATCTTCACCCATGGATGTGAACAGAACTTATTTCCATATTCTTTACCTTGATTTAGTCCCTGTGATTATATATTTTGGATGTGTATTTTCAAACAGGGAAAGGTAAACAAGTATATGGTTATCCAGCCTGATGACTTAGTTCAACAAATATCAACCGTGAGCAAATGGCTCCGTTAGTAGGACAACATCCCTGACCCAGGAGCAGGGCAATGAGGCACATACTCAAAATACTGAGACGTGAGATTGAGTGTGATGAGGGTGCTGGGATAAACGGAGTGAACCCAGGGAGCAGAGAGAAAGGAAAGCACTGCTGGCTGGGGAAACCCTGGGAGGCATCATGGAAGAAGTGGCATTTGAGATGACCCTTAAGGGAAAGGTAAGATTTTGGTAGATGTAAATAAAAAGAAAAGGTTTCACCTGAGAAAGGCCCAACTCGAGCAAAAGCCTGGAAATGGGAAGACAGAGTATTCCGAGGTGAGTAGGAATTTGAGGTAAACTGCAGACGTGTACCTAGAGGGAAAGTGATAGAAAGTGGACCTGGAGAGCCTTGAGTTACGGTGAGTGTAAAGCCAGGCTTAGGACTTATTATCAGCGATGGGAGCCACTGCAGGTTTTAGAGCAGGGAGAGAATTAGAGCAGGGAGAGACAAAATAGTGCCCTCCTGGTGGAACGTGCAGAGTACCCTCAAAGAACTACAGAATATAGATCGTGAGGAAATGATGTGAGAGGAGAGAGTAGAGATGGCTCAGTTAGGAGGTTACTGCAATGGTCTGAAAACGAGGAGAAAATAAGCACTTGATGGGAACAGAAAGATGGGGTGATACAGGAGAGATGTGGTAAAGACAGAACTTGCAATCGGTTGGATTTGGGAGGTAAGGGCGCCAGGCAAGCCAGAGATGACGCTAAGATTTAGAGAGTGAATACCGGCGGGTGGCAGGGCTCTTAAGAGAGGAAGATATGTAGGGAGGGCAGAGCTGGAGCAGAAAATGACCCGTTCAGTTTGGGGTATTTAGACATTCAGAAGAGGCAACCGGGGCCTGATGCCCGCCAGGGGTTGGAGCTCAGAGCTGGTGCTGACAAGAGAGGCTGGACGTGAGGACCATCTGCACGGAGGTGTCAGGTGAGGCCCAGGGTGGGTGAGAGAAGGAAGGAGGCGGCACAGAGGGAGGGGCGCTAAGCTCAGATCCTTGGGGGGGGCGCACACATGAAAAAGAGAAAACAACGGGAGTTTCCTGCCACGGAAACGCAGAGGGAGAGATTTCCTGCGGAATGCTGAACCGGCTGAGGATCAGGGCTGGGGCAGGGCTGCCCGAGCTGTGGCTGAGGAGGAGGTCCTTGGAGTCCTTCCTGGGGCTCCATCAGGAACGAGGTGGGGCGGAAGCCGGATTAGAAGCCTCGAAGAGCGAGTGGGTGGTGAGGAAGTGTAGGCAGTAAGTGTATTTCCTGGAGAGCTTTTAAAAATAGGACGGAGGCCCCTCATCTGTGCATAGTTGAGGGCCTCCCGCCTGGAATCCAGGAGATGACGGCGGCTGCGAGGGGCCAAAAGCCGCCATCTCTCACGGGTGTCTGTAAGTCCCTCCAAGCCAGCAACCCTGGTATGTTGGTTTCCTCATTGTGGCAGGTGAGGAAGTGGTTGTTCTTGTTGTCAGCAGGTACTTGCTAATGTCACAAACCAGACTTCTCCTTCAACAGGGCCCAGAGCAGGTTTCCCCAAGGAAGGAGCACTGACTTGGAGTTTTCTAGATTGTTCTACACCTGGTTTTAGGGACCACCCCAAAGGGGTGACTGTGAAGGGATCATTGCTTTTCCAGGATCTTGGTAGGTGTTGCATGAAGAATTAAACAAAGAGGCATGTCAGCTTCCAGGGTCTCCTTTCTGTTTCTCAGAAGACAAAAAAGAGTCTAACCTTTTGAAGACAGACTTGAGGTTAATTGCTCTTTCCTCAGGAGAGCCTGCCAAAGAGAAAACAAATCCCATAAGTGATGTGACGGTGCCCTGAGAAGGCAGTTGTTTATCCTGGTTTAGGGAGAGCGGGGACTCAACTGCCTCCGGTGGAAACTCCCTCCTTTCGGTAGCTTCTCACAGGTGATCGTGAGGATCCACCGCCCCAGCTGTTCTCCATCACCTGACAGCTGAGCCTCCAAGATGCTGGCGAGTTCTGCCTATGCATGGCTTTGACCAGCTCCAGGCAGAAAGAGGAACTTTCAGAGTCCAGTTCAGGGCCTGTGGATAAGTCACCTGTTAGCAAGAAAGCCTACTAAGTCTCCATCACTCTTTTGGGAATGAGGCCACTACCTACTGACAGATCCTGTAGCTATTTATGGAGAGTTTTGGCCTTTCAGCATCCAATCCCTCTTTCAACCAGGAGGAGTTCTCCACTGTGTATTATCTCAGAGGGTCCCAATGTACCATCTCCTGCTATGGAAGCCAAAGCTGGGGTGGGGGAAGCAGGAGGTGAGAATGTGACTCAGGATCAGTCAACCACATGTGACTCTGAATCTTGCCGGAGAGGCAGAAAGAGGCAGGTGTGGTTTATAAATTATTGGCAGTTACTGCAAGTCTGGAGGTGCAGCCCTGAGTGTCCAGCATGGTGATGTCTCACTCTGGTGTTCTAATCGCTTCCTCCAGTAGCAAACTGGACTCTGGTTCCAGCTCCCTGGCCTCCCTGGCTTCCTGTGTGTTTCCTGGGCCTGGCCTGGCCTGACCTTACAACCTTTCTGCCTTGCAGTGAATTTTGCTTTCACCCAAGTTAGTCAGACTGGGTTTCTGTTGCTTGCTGCCACAAGAACCTTGACAAGGTAGCAAAGGGATGTGCTATCAGGGACTGAGCAATAGGGTCAGCTGGACCCAAGACACAAACACTGTATCAAAATTACCTTCCTGTAAGTGACTCAGAATGTCAATCATTTAGTAAGAGAGACAGAGAATAAACAAATGTCTATACATAAACACACACACACACACACACACACACGTCAGGCGGTGACAAGAGAAAAATAAAGTGCAATGAGGAGTAGAGAGCGAGTGGGTAGTCTTTTAGACGGGATGGTCAGGGAAGGCTGTTTGGAGGAAGCAGGGGTGAGCGGAGGCCTGAATGGTGGGAAGGAGCAGCCAAGCTGAATACTCAGAAGTGCTTTCCAGGCAAAGGGACCCCTAAAGGGAAAAGATGCCAAGGGGAAAAAAAAAGTGTCACCTCTCTGTCTCTCCTGCTGGCACAGCTTCCTGAGAGCAGGGAGTTTTCTTCACATCCATCAGGCCTAGGACAGTTTCTGGCATGTAAATATTTGTTCATGAATCAACATCTGCCTGGCACACAGGGTACAGTTCTTCACACAGCATTTGCAGTCCTTCCCCATTTGCCTACAATGGGGCATAGGACGGGAAGGAATTAGTCAGAGTAGATTTCAGACATGGGACCCGGGTGAGACAGGGTAGGTTACCTTAGTTGTCCCCTGAAATCAATATGATCCTCATGCAGTTGTCAGGAGGGTTATATTATTTCATGTCTGTAAAGGGCTTAGCACCAAGGGTTGTTCTAGAGGTTGGCTATTATTATTACTATTCCAGCCAATCAATAATAAACTGTAATATAGATATACACATATATATGTATATATATACACCTATCCCCATTTGGACTTGGCCTGCTTTTCTTTGCATTGAATTTATAAAGCACTGATCAAATATTCATGTTATTTATCTGCTAAGGAACAAGTATATGCAGTCTCATTCACAATACTGTTATGCGTTAGTTTATCTGCCGCGGCCCTAGAGCCTCCAATCCTTCTTCTTGATTCACAAGCAAAAGTCAAGAGTGGTCTCTGGCCCCTTGGGTACTTGTTTATTCTCCTGAAAAACAGGAAATAGAAACCAGTATGGAACTTCCTCAATGGGGAATCCCTGTCCCCTCTCCTCATCCCTGCCTGTGGAAGTTGGGTGCTGGGGTCTCAGATGGGGCCTGTGTTTATGGGAAGGGGGCTTCATGGGCCCCCACCCCCAGCTCTGCATTTATGCTCCTTCCCCTTTCCCCATCATTCTCTTCTCCTATTTCCCCACTCTCCTCCCCTGTTCCTCCTCCTCGTCTTCCTCTTCTAATTTGAGGCCTCCTTCTGTCATCCTAGTGCCCCAACTTGTCCTGGCTTCTCATTTGTGCCCCAGTCCTGCCCTGACCGTCTCTGGCTGGAACAATTCCCCAAAGAAGTAGCCCGGTGAAGAACCTTATATGCCCATACACTGTTGTTTACTTTACATTTGGCCTTAGGTAGGTGAGGTCAAATGAAACAAAACTCCTACCCAGCAGCCATCACCTCACTTCCCTGTGTCAGACACTCCCACTGACCTTGGAGTGAACTGACTGTGACGCTTCCTTCAGTCTTGAAAACAGGTCAGTTTTCATGGCTGGGAGGTGTGACCTTTCACACCATGGCCTCCAGGACAGGCTGCTTCTTTCCCTAACAGCTTCTCCTTTACTGCAGGCAGCCATTACCAGCTCTCTGGGTGAACATGATGGGTGACTTTATATGTGTTGCCTGGAGGCATTTAAATTGGTATAATAACATTCTGGAGGACTATTTGGTGATATATAAGAAAAGCCTTAAAAAATGTAGATCCCCTGACCCAGTAATGCCACCCCTAAGAATTTATCCTGAGAAAATAATCAGAGATGCAGCCAAAAATGTATGTATAAAAATATTTATTGCAGCACTAGTTGTGATGGTAAAAAAAAATCAGAAATACTCCACAAGGACTGGGTTAAATAATTTACAGTACTTTTCTATAAAGGAATGCTAGGCGGTCCCTTTTTTAAAGGTGTACTCAAGGCATATTGGCTGATGTGCATGACGGACGTTCTTTCGCCTTGCACAATCGTCCTGCACCGCCCAGGCTCCCTGCGCTCTGAACT
This sequence comes from Cebus imitator, assembly GCF_001604975.1. Lineage (NCBI taxonomy): Eukaryota > Metazoa > Chordata > Mammalia > Primates > Cebidae > Cebus > Cebus imitator. The sequence goes on along the minus strand of NW_016108031.1, from coordinate 446,449 downwards.
TCTGGGCATGTCCAGTGGGAAGTGCGGCCAGAGGAGCGGAGGTGGGGCAGGATGGTCATATCAGGTTCTTTACGAGGCTACTTTGGGGAATTATTCCAGCTAGAGAAGGTCAGGGCAGGACTGGGGCACAAATGAGAAGCCAGGACAAGCTGGGGCACCAGGATGAGAGAAGGAGGCCTCGAAGTTGGAAGAGGAAGAAGAGGAGGAGGAAGAGGAGGAGGAAGAGGAGGAGGAAGAGGAGGAGTTGGGGAAGAGAGTGGGGAAGTAGGAGGAGAGGGGAATAATACAGGGGAAGAAGAGGAGAGTAAATCCAGAGCTAGGGGTAAAGGACCTGTAAAGCCCCCTTCCCATAAACACAGCCCCCAGCTGAGACCCCAGGGTTTCACTTCTGGGTTCCTCTACTCAAGGCCATTGATTTGGCTAGGTGGCGCCCTCTTCCACTCATCCTCCCTACCTGCTTCCTTCCTGCTCCAGTAACTTCTCCCTCCCCTTGACCCTTCAGGCTTAGGGTGAGAACAGCTTCCCAGTGCGCCTCCTCCAGGTTTATTTCAGCATTCCTTTTGGTCCCGTAATCTAGCCTCAGGAGACTAAAGGGAAACTTGTATCCTGCTAGGACCCTAACTGATGCAATGCAGTAAAAACGAAACGCTTACAATATAAAGTGGTCAAATTGGGCTAGAAACCAGCACAATCCCAACTCTACAATAAATAAATATATTTAGAAAGAAAATATAAATGTGTGTAAATATTTACACATAGAGAAAAAAAAGACTGGAAGGAAATTGAGTGAAGCTGTCATTGCCTCTGGGCTGTGAGATTGTAGGTGATTTTTGTTGTCTACTTTATATAATTCTTTAACTTCCACATTCTTAAAAATAATTATCACTTTCAAAGTGAAAAAAAATAAAAATTATACTTTAAAACAAAACTGAAATAAAATAGAAGAATTAGCTATACAGTGACAGCATCGTGGTACACCAGTCACTCACAAGTAGCACTGCAAATTTCATGTGATCATGTAATTTAGAAAGAAATATAAACATCTTAGGAGGAATTGTAACTAGGTCTTGACTATTATCAGCCACATCTTATCTAATGCTTCTTAAGCCTTGGTAGTGCTTAATATAACCGCTTGCTGGGGCTGGAATCCTTCACAAGCTGCACTTGTTTTGGTGCTGGCTTTGACTCTGCATCCAGTTGTGCTCAGGGTGGGGTGGGGACAGGGGACAAGGGAGCCTAGGATCAGGCTGGCACATTAGGCCAATGCTTTGGCACCCTCCAAAGTGTATCCTTAAATATGGTTCCACATTCATTAGTAGGGATAGAGGAAAATCTGATTTTCCATTAGTAGATGTCATGTGCCTCTCTGCCCAAAGTAAGGGATTTATTACAAATATCAAACATGGCGTAATATTTTGACCATTTGAAATGGTCTTTCTTTCACAGTTTTTCTACACTCCCAAATGGAGAGAGTTGTCTACTTACCCACTCAGGACAGAGGTAATGCATATATCGATATGGTTTCAAACACTTGTTCAAAATGTTCAAATGTTGGTTTTTTGTTTGTTTTGCTTTTCTTGGGGTGCGGTGGGGTGGAGTGGGACTTTCATGTGGGCAAAGCTTTTCTGTAATGTTTTATGTTGTTTAAATGTCTTTTGTATTTTCTAAGTTAGATGGTTTCTTTTGAGAGGTACTAAGGGAGGTATATTTTTAAGAGAGAAAAGTAATTACTTGAACATAATAAATGCTCATTATGCAGGACTTCCTTTCAGAGTTTCAGCTCTCGGAGCCTGTGTGTTCAGGAAACATTCAGGTGGCTCTCTCAGGTAGAGGTGCAGCCTCCAGTGGCACCAGGCAGCTTGCTTGAGCTGGTCACAAAGATGATAACAAATAGCTTACCCTTACAGAGTTCTGCTGCATGTCAGGCTGGGGTCTGTTTCCTTTGTGCCCATTTAGTTTCCAGAACCAGCACTATTATAATTTTTCATTTATGGCTGAGGGAAGAGAGCACTGGGGGGGGTGAAAGAAGTTGTCTAAGGTCACATCTCCAGTGAGTGTTGGAACCTGGATTTGAACTTAGGCAGGTTGGCACCAAATCAGGTTCTAAGGCCACCAGAACTTTCTGTGTCCATCAGGAGTGTGTTTTATGTTGTGCTCGAGGATGGGGTGTACTTTGGTTAGAGTTTCCACTTCACCAATTGTATCAAGAGTCTTTTGTGGAAAGCTGGGTTAACTGGCACCATCTTTCTGCTTTATCCTCATGATCTTTCAGCACACCTCGTAGGTGGGTAACTGGGACAGTTGCCCAGCTCTTCTGCCCCTAAATCCAGCTCTGCTGGGCATCCAAGTGTCCCCAGTCATGGCCTGTCAGAGCAGAAACATCAGACACGATCTCTCAGTAACAGAGCCAAGAAAAGCTGCATCCTCCTGTTCCATGGGCTCTGAGTTCCTGCACACACTCTGCCTCCTGATTCGTGGAAAGAGAAAACCACATTTTAATCTTTAGGCGTTCTTTATAAAGACCAGTTTCCTCCCAGTCAGGAAGGGTTACTGCAGCAACCAAAGACCCTTGTACTCCTTCCCGACTCTAGAGGTGAAGGTGTTCACTAATTACCTTCATCTGCAAAGACCATGTCTCTCTAAGCAGTGTGCCCTCAGCAGGACTTTTAAAAAACCTGCTGCAGGTTAAAAAGCAGACCTGCTCTAATTTATTAAAAGACTTGGCTTTTTTTTTTTCCCCACTGAGCATTTTAAAATGCAATTAGACCAAATGGAATAATAATCAGGCAAAAGTACTCAGGAGTTTTCACACTGGGGGCCACCCTTTCTCTTGCTCTTTCCCATTTCTGGGCTTTATGTTGGGACAATATGCCCATGGGACATGGGAATGGCTTGAGGGATGTGTTCATGGCAGCTGCCGGCTCTCTGGATTCAACTAAGGTATCTCCACCCCAGCCTTTCTGGATGTCAGGGGCTCCTCATCCTAACAATTCTGCAGTGTTCATGGATCAGTCTCCTGGTTTGGGACATTGAATCACATTTTCCTCCAGACCACGCCTGGGACATCTGCATTTTTAAACAAGTTGGCTAGGGAATTGTGATGCCCAGAAGCATCACACTGAACTCCAGGAAGGAGGTTCATATCTACCTTTTGCTTTCTTGTATACTGTGCCCTGACACAGTGTCTGGAAAATGGAAACACCTGATTTATTGCATGAATGAATGGAATTTCATGAGACCTATAGCGTTTCTTTATGGAAGACAAAAAGGAAGTACAATCTCACCTCACTCATCAAGGATAGGTATGAGGAAATGGAAGGAAAGGACATGTCAGGAAGCTCCTAGTTTTAATTAACACATTCAGGTATATACATAGTGCACAGGAATAAATTAAAGAGGTGAAGGGTTGTGGTTCTGTGATATTTATTTAAACGTCTCTGGGTGGTATCATCGGATACATTCCATCTCATCTCCCCACCCATCTCGTTTCCCCTCCCATCTCAGCTCCACCCCTCATCGTCACCGCCCATCTCCAGTCTGGATCATGTGCCCCTTCATGTGCCCAGGGAGCAGTTGCTGTGCACAGCTGAACATGTTGTCTGATCAAAATATGCCAGTGTGCCCTTTTGTGCTGAGAGGGCCTGGGGTACAGGGTCTGTGCTTCATTTGCCTTTATGTCTCCAGGGCTTCACATGGGGCCTGCTCACACCTAATGGGCTTTCTATAAATGTTTGTCAAATCCATCCATCCATCCATCCATGCATCCATCCATCCATCCATCCATCCATCCATGTGGATTTCAGTAATTAAAACTGTTTTCGTTGCACCGGGATTCGTTGACAGAACAGTGAGTTCAGAGAGCATTGTGAGCCTCAGAAGGAAAGCTGTTCTTGCTTTACCAGCTTCTAACTGTCCTATTCCTTACCCAGCCCAGCCCTTCTCCTATGATTTAATGGGCAACTAATCAAATGAAGCCTTGTTCTCTAAAAATAAACCAGCCAGTTTGAAAAGGCTTGCAGTGAATTCCTTATCCAATCAGGGCACTTCACGCTGAGAGAAAGAAACCAGATTTGGGCATTGGCCAGATTAAATTTCCATTCAAATTCTCCTTCTCCTCCTTTTCCTCCTTCTTTTCTTCTTACCTTCCTGCTCTCCTTCCTGACCTCTCTTCTTCTATCTCCCTGCCCCTTCCTTTTGTCCAGATTACTGCCCTCTGCACATGCACTGCGTCTGAAGCATGGTAACATTCTCTATCACATGTAACAGGCACCACATCAATTGCTCCAAGTTCAACTTTTTAAAAATTAAAAGGGAACTTGTCACCCAGGCAGTTTGTTTGCATTTCACACATCCTGGCATTTCTCTGACCCAGTACTGTTTTCCATGGGAGGCCCACCAATTTACTCTCCCTGGTCTATGAGAAAAGTCTTGGACATTTGAGCATGCAAATCAGACTCTCCTCCAGCTACATAAACACTGAGATGTCCATGCAATCCTTATTTAGCCGTGAACAAGGCCAGCTTCCCACTGGCCCCCTGAGAGCCGGGCTCACGCACACCTGTAGCTCCATGTCCCTGCTAGGGTGTGTGTCTTCAGCGTCTCTAAGCCAGGGTCTTGGCAGTCAGTCTACTGACAATTTTAACATACCTGGGAGAAGAGAGACCATGGGTTTGACCTTCTGGCTTTTTATTTCTAAGGAGGAGAAATTGTCTGGAGTCTCTTTTGTGGTGAATATTCATTTATTTGTCACCTGACCACCGCCATGTGTATGCCGGGCCGAGGCAGGGTGTGGGCTCTGTTGGCAGGTTATCCAGCCTCATGCCCAGGAACAAAGTCCATGCACATGGTCCTCCCATGCAATGGGCAGTGCAGCTCTCACCAGAGTGGTCACAAGCTTGAATATCTAATCACAGAAACATTTGAGACCAGAGAATGGTTCAAAACTCTCTTATGGTGACTTCGTAGTCCTACGGAGCCAGCTTTGCATGGGTGCCTGGGAGCCTCCTGTCCTGCTGCCCTTTTCCTCTCTTATGCTTTCCTGGCCCTCCACTCAACCCCAGACTGGATCCCCATATGGTCAAAGCCAAGAAGGCTGCTCTCTGGTGGATCCTCACAGTGGGGGGACCTTATCATTCCCCACAGTAGGAGGCAGAGGCCTTTCCTCCAGAGAGTGCATCATGAGACACACCTTAACTCTTGCTGGGAGTTCACCTTGCACTATTCCATAACTTTGGTGCCCTGATGTGCCTGAGGGCCTCCCTCCTCCACTAGAGATGTGGGAGAGGATGGACGGGGAGATCAGGGGAGGGCTGCCAGGCAAAACAGAGGAATGTTTTATCCCATGCAGTATTTGAGACATACACTGAAGCATTATTCGTCATTCATCTGAAATTCAAATGAAACTGGTATCCTGTGTATTTTTATTTGCTAAATTAGGCAACCCCTCTAGGAAGCACATCGCCACTTCAGGAAGATCACTCCTTACTTCCAGCCACCACCAAAAACGCTGATTCAGCTGGCTGGGGCTGAGCAGCACTGTTCAAAAGAGGAAACATTCCTTTGAAAAATGACTTTTATTTGGGACTTCCATTTGATTGAGTCATTGTTATCCAGGCAAACCCATGGCAGAAGGAATGACTCAGTCTCCCATTTCTCCACCATTCCTGTGGCCTCAGAAAAAGTATTTTATAAGATGGGACCACCCTCCCTTTCCCTTGTAGATTAGAGCTTTCCGTGCATATTTTCCGAGGACCACCATAACAAAATACACCGAAGTGGGTTGTTTAAACAAGAGAAATTTATGGTTTCTCAGTTCTGGAGACGAGAAGTCTGTCAAGGTATGGGCAGAGTTGGTGCCTTCCGAGGCCAGTGAGGGGGCTTCTTTTCCAGGCATTCCCTCAGCGTCAGGAGGTTCGCTGGCAATCTTTGTGTTCCTTAACTTATAGAAGCATTTTCACGCAGTGTTATCCCTGTATGTGTCTCTGTGTTCAAGTTCTCCTTCTTTCTCTTTAAGCAGAGTTTCACTCAGTTACCCAGGCTGGAGGGCGGTGGCACAATCCTGTCTCACTGCAACCTCCACCTCCCAGGTTCAAACCATCCCCCAACTTCAGCCTCCCGAGTAGCTGGATTACAGGTGCCCACCACCATACCCAGCTAATTGGTATTTTTAGTGGAGATGGGTTTCACCATGTTGGCCAGGCTGGTCTCAAACTCCTGGCTGGCCTCAAGTGATCCACCCACCCAAAGTGCTGATTACAATCGTGAGCCACTGCACCTGACCCAAGTTTTCCTTCTTTTTTTTTGAGACAGAGTCTCGCTCTGTAGCCCAGGCTAGAGTGCAGCGGTGCAATCTCAGCTCACTGCAACCTCCACCTCCCAGATCCCGGTTCAAGCAATTCTCTTGCCTCAGCCTCCCAAGTAGGCGGGATTACAGGCACCTGCCACTATGCCCACCTAATTTTTGTATTTTTAGTAATCACAGGATTTCACCACTTTGGCCAGGCTGATTTTGAACTCCTGACTTCATGATCTGTCCACCTTGACCTACCAAAGTGCTGGGATTACAGCACCTGGCCAGTTCTCCTTCTTATAAGGAATGTGACTGGTAAGTCACATTAGATTAGGGCTCACTCTAAGGACCTTATTTTAATGTGATGAACTCTGTTAAGGTCCTGTCTCCAAATAAGGTCACATTCTGAGGCACTAGGGGTTAGAACTCCAACATAGCTTTCTTTCTGTGGGTGGGGGAGGAAGGGATACAATTCAACCCCTAACACAGGTGCCTCAGTGTCATGCACATTTACATTTGCTGGGAGGATAAGGAGATGTTGGAGTCAGTGGTTTGGTTTCTTTTGCTGGCTTTGGATTGATAGTGATTTAAGGCTTTGGAGTAATGGAAGATAAACTGCTTGTCTCTGCCTACTCTGTGTTGCAGAAGATTGCATTTCCGTGTGAGGCCGGCCCCAGCGTGGCTCTGCAGAGGGCTTTTCCATTACCTTAAGAGCTGGTGGTGATAGACCCCATTAATATTCAGCCCTTTGGCCCCCCCCCCTTGCATTCCCTCAGCCCTCAGCACTTCCCTCTGACCCTCCAAGAGGTAACATCGGGGTTATTGTCCCCAAGAGACCTCTGCAGTTACTTGCCAGGGGAACCCAGTGATGCTAAGCTGAGAGTGTGTGCCAGGAGGGGCGTGGGTGGAGAAGGGAGCTCAGTGTGCAGATCTTCGCCCTCCCCCGTCCAACCCAATATTAGAATCAAGGGGAACTGCGGTGTCTGTTTGCCTCTGCTTGCTTCCCTCCTCCATGCGGATGCCGGGAGAACAAGATTCAATTCCTTGTCAGCTTGGGCTCTAAATTCTCATTTGTTTATTAAGAAATGACTCTGTTTTCTCCAGGGAGCCATCTATGCTGCTCTTCTGGACCCTGTCCATTACTAAAGAAAAGGGGAGAAAGGTCCATTATTTGGCCACGCGCGTGTGTGTGTGTGTGTGTGTGTGCGCGTGTGTGTGTGCGTGCGTGTGTGTGTGTCTTTCAGATATCTGTATCACCAGAGAGAATGTATTCTTAAGCCTGTCCAGGAAATGTGGTTCTAAGAACAGCCTGCTAATTTGAGCATCTTCGGGGATTCAGGGATGACTGTATGATGAGGCTGTGTGATGTCCACAGACAGTGGCGCCATGGCGGTGGGAAGTGCGCCCTGCACTCGTCTGCCAGGGCTACCATGACAAAGGACCATAGGCCAGGCCGCTTACCCAACAGAAATGTGTTTTCTCACAGTTCTGGAGGCCAGAAGTCCAAGATCAAGGTGTCAGCAGGTTGATTTGTTCTGAGTCTCTCTCCTGGACTTGCAGATGTCCAAGCTTCTCTGTCTGTCCTCACATGGTCTTCCCAATGCTCACTGATGTGTGTCCCAATTTCCTCTTATAAGGACACCAGTTATATTGGATGAGGATCCCGCCAGTAACCTATTTAACCTTTATTAGCTCTATAAGGACCGTGTATCCAAATACTGTCCCCCATTCTCAGGTCTCAGGGGACTGAACCTAGGGAAAGGCGCAGTTCAGCTCATAGCAGTGCCTCTGTAGGAGACTCAGTAGGAATTCAAGTCTCAGGCTGGACCTTGCTCTAGGTAAGTGACCTTGGGGAAGAGTATCAGTTGGCATTTTTTTTATGGTTGTTGTTAGCAACAGAAAACAATCCAGGCTCACTGGAGCAATGAGAATTGAATGAGATGATCTGGAGAGATAATGAGGCCATGGAAGGCTGGAGGACAGGAAGTAACCCTACCCCTTGGAGAGGGAAGAGGAAACCCCAGGAATTTCCCTTTGGTGGAACCCTCCCACCAGGGCTTGGTGGCTGAGGTGAGTGAACTCAAGAGTCCCAGAGGACAGCTGTCCTGCCGGGTTCCCCGTTGTGCCAGGACAGGAGGAGGAGGGCTCCAGACCCTTGACCTCAGTGATGGGAGTCAGGGAACAGGGTTCGCCTTCTTCCAGGACCACCCAGAGTCAACAGGGGTGATTCCTCAGGAGAAAATCAGCAGCTGTCAAAAGGGGAAATGGATGTTGGGAGGCCGAAACAATGACAGATATGTACTGCATAACATTTCCTTGCTTGAAAAAGAAGGGGCTGGATTGGAAGACCTCTATGCTCTCTCCTCATTAAACATTTAGTAAAGCTCTCCCATTACTGCTTTCTTGAGTCCTGTGCCTTTCTTTGTCTGGGGGTGTTGAGGTGTTTCACTAGGGGATGTTTTATTGCCTGCGGTGTCTCCCCTGGCCCTTGGTGTTCCCTGGAGTTCTCCTTAGTGAGGCGAGGGACTCTGTTTGCTCAGGAAGGTCACCAGGCTTAGACTGCTATAAAAAACCAGGGAACAGCTTCCTGGTATAGATCAGTTTATTAATGTCTTCTTTGTGATTTGTACCGGTTGTAAATATTATATTCATTATAAATAATAATTCAACCTGCCATTCCTTCTCTGGTTCTCAGTCACCTTGTCTATAAAACAAGAGGGTTGAATTAAATGATTATTAAGATCTCTTTCCACACTGGCCCTGTTGGATTCCATGAAAATTAAACCCCTCTGGGTAGACAGTCTATGAGGCTTGACTGTGAGGCATCCCCCAAGAACTTAGAAATGGGAAATACAATTTCCCTCTGAAAGAAAAATTATAAAACCAGCCAGCACCAGATCAAAGAAGGTCTATTTAAAGCCTCCTTATATGGACAGGATGGATTTCAGACCAGAGCGGCCTGGACTGCCAGCAGGAACATCCTGAGGGACAGAAGGGCCTGTCAGAAAGGATGCAGCGTCACAGACTTGGAGAGAAATGACACCAAGCAGGATCGTCAGGATGATTCAAGCTCTGACTGAGACAAGGCTCTGGGCCTCTCCTGGCTGCACCTCTGTTATGGAGAAGATGAGGGGCATCTGGCTATCATGAATGGGTGCCCTAAAGCGAGGACGATAGTCAACATCTTTAGTAATCCACACAGCACAGGCACCACCCAAACAGAAAGGTCTTCAGCTATAGCTGGGGCAGGGACCTAGCTCTCCATTCCAGCTGCATTTACCTTCTAGCGGCTGGGAGCTGCTATGAGAGGTCCCTGAAATGAGAAGGGCAGTGAGTAGGAGCAGACAGGAGGCTCCAGGAAGAAGCTCCTTACCGATTAGCTCGTAAGGATTTTAATATGTTGATAACATGTTTGAGCTATTCCGTTCATCCCCTTTGATTCTAACTCACCAGGAAATCCCTGGATTGGAATGCAGTTTCCCATATGCTTTGACCTACAGGGAAAGAACAGTCATGACTGGCTTATATAATTGTCAGATAGCTATTTTTCAAGGTAAACAGAGTTTCTGCTTCATCAGTCTCTTAGGAGCCTGGTTACATTGATCAATGTGAATTCACCCCTATGAGAGAAATACACTTTTGGCTTGCTGACAAAGTCAATTGCCTCAATTACAAAAAAAAAAAAGATTCCCAAACTTGCCCCCATGGAAGCAAGCCAGTCAGGATTGGAAGCAGCCAGCCAAGCTCTTTTTCAAACTTAGAATCAGTGATCCAAGGGTTCTTTCAGTATTTTTCCACAGGATCTCTGGCTGAATTTCCACAGCATGTGAAAATTCAACTATAGACAAGACAGCATGATGCAGTGATTTTCTTTTTCTTTTCTTCCCTCTCTCTCTTTTTGCACATTTTATTTTAGTAGCACAACTCTTATTTTCAAAAGGTCTTACAAAGGACCCCAAGCTGCAGATATGCACATCTTCACATCAGGCATCTCTACTTGGGTGACTGACAGGCGCCTCAAGCATAAGATGTCCAAGGAGCACTCTGGATGCCCTGTACTGCCCCTACCCCCACACCTGCTTCTCCCCAGTGTGCCCTCATCTCTCAGGCCTAAATTCTAAAATCATTCTATTCTCAGATCATCTCTTATCCTCAAACTCCTGCTTCCCACTACAGAACATATGCAGATTCTCATCCCTTCCAAGCCAGGGCCCACGTGGCTGAAACCTTGTTTTCAGCCACCGTTCCTTTTTACCTGGATGACTGCGAGGAACTTGTAATAGGTCTTCACACTTTTATTACTGCTCCCTATACTTCCCTGGATTCGAATGCAGTGTCACATATGCTTCTATCTATAGCGGAAGAGCAGGCATGGCTGGCTTACATAATTGTCAGATGGAGCAACATTTGCTCCATTTAAAATTCCTTTTAGATGTCTAGATTTTAGAATCTCTACTTGTTAATGATAATATAACCATGACCAATGATTACCATTTTAAACATATTATTTCTCTATTTAGTGAATAGAGAAATAATATTCTCCATTTAGTAGATCAGATCATTATTTCCCCCTGTTCGAAGTGCTCCAGCATTTCCCATCACACTTACAGTAAATTGTAAGCTCCTTACCATGGTCTACCAGGCTCTCCGCCTTCTGCTTTCCTGGTACCCCATTGGCTGAACTGCCAGCTGCTCTCTCCTTCACTCTTGTGGCTCCAGACACACTGGACTTATTGTTGTTTCTCAAATGTGCCAAGCTTGTTCTCTGCTTTGCATTTGCTGTTTCCTCTGTTTAGAACCTCTGGTGTCCTTGACTTTAAATGGCTCACTTCCTCAATGCCAATCAAGTCTTTACCCAAAGTCTCTGCTTTTGCTTAGAGAGACCTTCCCCTGCCACCTCTTTAAAATGGCCTGCCTCACTCTTACTCTCTAGCTCCTTGGTCAGCCCCTGTCCGGCACACACCACATTTCATAGTGGATGTTGTAGGTGTGCCGCTCAGATCCTCTGGCAGGACCGAGAAACGCTCGTTGCCTTAGCTGCTGGGAGTGCTGGCACCAGCAGCTCACACCTGAGACACTTTCCAGACATTGGCCTCTGCCAGAGGAAGCTGCTTCACCCACATGTATGCCCACTTCCTGGAGGAACTTGTATCCAATCAATGGCTGGTCACGTGGGAGTGCAAATGCCCAGTCCTCTGATCTCCATTAGGACAACACTGCTTATTGTCCCAAGCTGCAAAGCTCCCCAGTAGGAAGGCTGATGCTTCTGTTCAGCTTTTCCGTCTGTCCATACTGCATCCCGCGCCATTTACACGTGTTGCTCCTGAGATCACTCCCCAAAAAACCTCCTGCAAATCTCGTCAGAGTCTACTTCCTGCAGAACCTGACCCATGGGCCTCTACCCCAAATTAGGAGTTTATAACTTACTTGTTTATTTCCTGTCTCCCCAACTAAGACTTAGGTTCTGTTGCAGCAAGGAAATGTCTGTCTTAGTCTCCTGTCTATCCTGGTCCAGATGCCTAGCACAGTGCCTGGAATACATGGAAATTCAATAAGTATTGAATGAATAAATGAATACACCCCCCAATCTATATAATAGATATAGGGAAGCTATTATCTATAGGGCCCTCCTCCCTCTGCCACTCCTCTACCTACCACTGGAGAAGTACCCAGGGCACCTCAGCAGCACCTTAGGGCAGAGTCAATTTTAGAATCAGGAAAGCAAGATTCATAGCAGCTTCCATCACTAGCAAGCCCTTCCCAGTATCTCCTTGAGTCAGCACTGGGCCTTGCAGGCCCTTTAGCTTGTTCATCTGTGACAATGGGCCCCACACTCTGCTCCTGGAAAAGCAGCTGGGAGAATGGAAAAGCTAGTTGAATTGGTTCATTTCCCTGAAGCCAGTGATAAATCATAGGGGTCTGAAGAAGGCTCTAGGGGATCCAATGCCCCAGTGAGATCCGGGGTGGGGAAATTGACCTCAGACTCTGAACCTCAAATCAAGAGTGGATAATTTTTACTACAGAGCCTGGAAGGGAGACTGCTTAGGACCTGCCGTAGGGTGACTCCTGCTGGCCCCTGGGGAGCCAAGTCTTATTCCAGTAGAATGTCCAGGAAGCCGTGTGCCCTGGTGACAACTCACTTTCTCCTGCGCCTTTAGAGTAACTCTCCTTGATTTTCAGGATTGGAATTCCCTGGAATGTTCAATGTGTCATCATTTCCAGGACATAAAGAATGTTTCTGGGTCAAGAAAGTGCCAGAGGTGGGTCAATGCACATCTTCATTACCTAATTGTTTCTTCCTGGTCTCTTCCCCAATTGCTTCCACACCTGATAGATTTTCTCTGCTTTCATATGTGTTTTTGACAGAGATGGGAGCAAGGCTATCTGTGTGCTTTAGATCTCCTGATTTTTCTTCTTTTTTTTTTTTTTTTTTTTANACAGCGAGCTGAGATTGTACCACTGCACTCCAGCCTGGGCAACAGAGTGAGACTCTGTCCCAAAAAAACAAAACAAAAAAACAAATATAAAGCTTCCCCACTTCACCAGTAGTAAATATATCTTTTTTTTTTTTGAGACGGAGTCTTGCTCTGTTGCTCAGACTGGAGTGCAGTGGCATGATCTCGGCTCACTGCAACCTCCACCTCCCTGGGTCTAGCAATTCCCCTGCCTTAGCCTCCCAAGTAGCTGGGATTACAGGCACATGCCACCATGCCTGGCTAATATTTTTTGTATTTTTAGTAGAGGCAGGGTTTCCCCATATTGGTCTGGCTAGCCTCGAACTCTTGACCTCAGGCAATCTGCCCCCCTTGGCCTCCCAAAGTGCTGGGATTACAGGCGTGAGCCACCACACCTGGCCCTGACTTCTCTTTTGAGCATGGGAAGTTGGAGTTAGATAATGCAGGGAGAGCTTCTCCCCGCAAACCGGGGAGAGAGATGTGACTGGGAATGCCTGCAGAGGATGGTGACCCTCTGTCCTCAAAGTGTGTGAGACAAGCTCTGCTCTCACTGGCCTCTCGGCAAGAGGCCGTCCATTAGATACCTCGCATCTGGGTAGACAGCCAGCAGCAGCCGTGAGAGGAGCTGCAGCTTGGATTTCGCTTCCTCCAGCAGGCAGCCAGGACAAATGCTTCTGCTCATTCTCCAAGAGGTTCCAGGATGATCCAGCCATTGTTCCTCCTCCACAGCAGAAGGACGATTACCCAGAGCGGACCCAGCAAATGTCTAACAGGCTCTGAGACAGTCTGGACACATCCACAGTGGTCATTGGACGGCTCATTACACACTCTCAGAGGAGACTGGTCTCGGGTCCCTAAGCAGGTTGAACTGATATTGGCAGTGGCCCGGGAGGCAGGAACATCCATGAAGGACACAGAGGCAAGAGGGGGCTGAGGCAAGAGGAGGAATGCACATCTAAGGTCTGGAGCCAGCCAGAGAAGATACATCTCCTCCTCAGCACCGCTGAGGCCACACAGCCGGCCTTGTGGGGAGATACCTCTGAGAACCTCTGAGACACACATTGCTGGCTTGAGTATAAATGTGCTGGAGCACCTGTCATAGAAATCGGTGAGCAAACATCCTCCTAGAAAAGCAGATAATGCCTCATCTCTGCCATGGCTAAATTGATTCTCATCACTATTCTAAATAATAAAACCATTACTAGCACATAATGTCCTCATCAGGGTATGAGACAGGCCCCGGGCTCCATTCTTGGCCCTGACACTGATTTGGTTGAGTGACTTAGTAATCTAGGCAAGAGCTGCCTCACTTTTTTTTTTTAATTAAAAATTATTTTAGGCCAGACACAGTGGCTCACGCCTATAATCCCAACATTTTTGGAGGCTGAGGTGGGAGAGTTGCTTAAGGCCAGGAGCTTGAGAACAGCCGAGGCAACACACTGAGACCCCATCTCTACAGAACAAAATAAAAATAAAAAATAAAATAGCCAGGCATGGCGGTGCACCAGTAGTCCCAGGTACTTGGGAGGCTGAGATGTCAGGATCACTTAAGCTAATTCACACTCCCACCAACAGTGTAAAAGTGTTCCTATTTCTCCACATCCTCTCCAGCATCTGTTGTCTCCAGATTTTTTAATGATTGCCATTCTAACTGGTGTGAGAGGATATCCCAATGTGGTTTTGATTTGCATTTCTCTAATGACCAGTGATGATGAGCACTTTTTCATATATTTGTTGGCCTCATATATGTCTTCTTTTGAAAAGTGTCTATTCATGTCCTTTGCCCACTTTTGAATGGGTTTTTTTGTTTTTTTCTTGTAAATCTGTTTTAGTTCTTTGTAGATTCTGGATATTAGCCCTTTGTCAGATGGATAGATTGCAAAATTTTTTTCCCATTCTGTTGGTTACTGGTTCACTCTAATGATTTTTGTTGTTGCTGTTGTTGTACAGAAGCTCTGGAGTTTAATTAGATTCCATTTGTCTATTTTGGCTTTTGTTGCCAATGCTTTTGGTGTTTTAGTCAGGAAGTCCTTATCTGTGCCTATGTCCTGAATGGTTTTGCCTAGGCTTTCTTCTAGGGTTTTTATGGCGTTAGGTTATATGTTTAAGTCTTTAATCCATCTGGAGTTAATTTTAGTGTAAGGTGTCAGGAATGGGTCCAGTTTCAGCTTTCTGCACATGGCTAGCCAGTTTTGCCAACACCATTTATTAAACAGGGAATCCTTTCCCCATTGCTTGTTTTTGTCAGGTTTGTCAAAAATTAGATGGTTGTAGATGTGTGGTGTTGCCTCCAAGGCCTCTGTTCTGTTCCATTAGTCTATATCTCCATTTTGGTACCAGTACCATGCTGTTTTGATTACTGTAGCCTGGTAGTATAGTTTGAAGTCAGGTAGCATGATGCCTCCAGCTTTGTTCTTTTTGCTTAGGATTGTCTTGGCTATATGGGCTCTCTATTGGTTCCATATGAAGTTTAAGGTGGTTTTTTCCAGTTCTGTGAAGAGGGTCATGGGTAGTTTGATGGGAATAGCACTGAATCTATAAATTGCTTTGGGCAATATGGCCATTTTCACAATATTGATTCTTCCTAACCATGAGCGTGGAATGTTTTTCCATCTGTTTGTGTCTTCTCTTATTTCCTTGAGCAGTGGTTTGTAGTTCTCCTCGAAGAGGTCCTTTACATCCTTTGTTAGTTGTATTCCTAGGTTTTTTATTCTCTTTGTAGCAACTGCGAATGGCAGCTCGTTCTTGATTTGGTTCTCTTTTAATCTGTTATTGGTGTATAGGAATGCTTGTAATTTCTGCACATTGATTTTGTATCCTGAGACTTTGCTGATGCTGCTTATCAGTTTTAGGAGATTTTGGGCTGAGATGATGGGGTCTTTTTTTTTTTTTTTTTTGAAAAGTTAAAAATTCCTTAATTTTTTATTCCTGGTACCACTACCACAATTTACAGGGCAATATACCTGATGTAATGAAAAGAAAAAGAAAAAAGACAAAGCCACAACAGATAAAAGACCTCAGGAATGTACATCATTAATCAATAGCTGCACTTTTTGCAAACTGTGGCTATGACAGTCCTGAACAAGAAGGGTTTCCTGTTTAAGCTGCAGTAACTTTTCTGACTATGGATCATCGCTCCTTCTGTGGCAGATTTTTACAGTTCCTCTAATGCATTTGGGACGACTGTCTCAAAGTAACCTGCAGCTTTCCTGACAACTCCTCGCTCTCTCTCCTGCTAAGAACTGTAGCCCTTTTCTGCTGCTTTTAGAACCTTCTGCTACCATATCCACCACTTCCACCACCAGATCCATAACCACCACCATAGGGACTGCCCGAGCTTCTTCCACCAAAACTGCCCCCTTTCATGGGTCCATAATTTGATTGCTGTTGTCCACTATAATTTCCAAAATCATTATAGTTCCCACCACCACCATAGTTACCACCGCCAAAATTTCCTCCTTCATTGTAACCACCATATCCACCACCTTGGTTTCCATATCCTCCTGGTCCACCACCACCATAGCCCCCTCTACTACTATAACCAGGACCACCGCCATAGTTGCCACCATCACCAAATCCATTATATCCACCATCACCTCCTCCATAACTACCTCTGCTGCCACCACCTCCACCACCATAACCTCCTCTTCCACCAAAGTTTCCACCACGGCCAAAATTACCTCCACCACCTCCAAAGTTTCCTCCACGACCCATAAAATTGCCAGATCCACCTCCACGACCTCTCTGTGATCCAGCAGACTGCATCTCTTGTTTAGAAAGGGCCTTTTTCACTTCACAATTATGCCCATTAATAGTATGGTATTTCTGAACAACAATTTTATCAACTGTATCATGATCATCAAAAGTTACAAAAGCAAATCCTCTCTTTTTTCCACTCTGCCTGTCTTCCATAACTTCTATGGTTTCAATCTTGCCATACTTTTCAAAGTAGTCTCTCAAATTATACTCTTCTGTATCTTCTTTAATACCACCAACAAAAATTTTCTTCACCGTTAGATGGGCACCAGGCTTTACAGAATCCTCTCTAGAAACAGCTCTGTTTGGTTCCACTACACGCCCATCAACCTTGTGTGGTCGAGCACACATAGCTGCATCCACCTCTTCAACACAAGAGTAAGTCACAAAACCAAAGCCCCTGGAACGTTTGGTTTGCGGATCTCTCATTACCACACAATCTGTAAGTGTGCCCCATTTCTCAAAATGTTCTCTTAAACTATCATCTGTAGTTTCAAAGCTCAGACCACCAATAAACAGTTTTCTCAACTGCTCTGGTTCCTTTGGATCATGGCCCTCCTCCCCCCGGCGGCAACGGCGACGGCCGGAGTCGGGCTGGGGGCGACCGGGCGGCGGTTTTACCTCCATTTTGAGACCGGACTCGCCTCTTCCAACTCGAGTTCAATATGGGACCCGATGGGGTCTTTTAAATATGCAATCATGTCATCTGCAAATAGAGACAATTTGACTTCCTCCTTTCCTAACTGAATACCCTTTATTTCTTTTTCTTGCCTGATTGCTCTAGCTAGAGCTTCCAATACTACATTGAATAGGAATGGTGAGAGAGGGCATCCTTGTCTAGTGTCAGTTTTCAAAGGGACAGCTTCCAGTTTTTGCCCATTCCGTATGATATTGGCTGTGGATTTGTTGTAAATAGCTTCTATTATTTTGAGATACGTTCCATCGATACCTAGTTTATTGAGCGTTTTTAGCATAAATGGCTGTTGTATTTTGTCTAAGACCTTCTCTGTATCTATTGAGTTAATCATGTGGTTTTTGTCTTTGGTTCTGTTTATGTGGTGGATTACGTTTATAGACTTGCGAATGTTAAACTAGCCTTGCATTCCCTGGATGAAGACTACTTGATCATGGTGGATAAGCTTTTTTGGTGTGCTGTTGCAATTGGCTTGCCAGTATCTTATTGAAGATTTTTGCATCTATGTCCATCATGGATATTGGCCTGAAGTTTTTTTTTTTTTTTTAATATTAAGTCTCTATATAAAATCCTTCTAGCCAGAATACCTGGCGGTGCTCCTGTCCCCTGACTGGTCCCTGCTGAATGCACGTGGTCATGAAACTGACCCAATTTTCCAACAAGCTGGATGCCCATAGAAGCGGAGCTTTAGGAACTTACATTTGTACAATGAGGCTCACCTGCTGCTCTGGACCAACTCCTCTCCCTAGCCCCTCCTGTTTTCCTTTCCAGCTATGTAAACCCCTAACTTTAGTCATAGGGGGAGGGACAGAGTTGAGGCTTGGCTCCTGTCTCTCTGGCTGAAGTCGCCCAAATAAAAAGCATTCTTTCCTGGAAATATTCGTAGTCTCAGTGATCAGCTTTCTGTGTGGTGAGCAATGGGATCCAGACTGAACCCCTGGCATTTGGTCACAGCCACAGGCTGAGCCAGTATGGAGCCAGGGTGAACATACATGTGGCCTCTGATGCTGGCCTACTCCTTCCGTAGCCCTTGCTGTACCCACTGTGCTCCCGGGTGATGTCTGTCTGGCAGCAGATCAGTGGAGAGGGTGTACCTCTGATCACCAAGCTCCCTAAGAAGGCCCGGCTCACCTTCAGTCATGAGAGACAAGGAAGACAGGGTCCACCTCCAGCTCCCCAGGGAGAGGGACATTTGTTGCTAAAAAAGTGACATCAATCTGCATTGGCACCCTTGCCTGCCCACGGCCCTTCTGAGGGCAGTGGGTGGCAGGCCCTCCCGAGCCTACCCTATGGTCATCTCCCTTCTTCTTTCCTGCAGATGGAACTTAGGATTGGGTCAGGCAGAAGTCTCTTGGTCTTGGGCAAAGTAGGCCCTTCCCCCAAGCACAGAGGATGAATCATGACTGGTCTTAGCCAGCTGTGATTATCTCCCTTCATTTTGCCAATAGTTAGGCATGTGACTCAGGTATGGCCAGCGAGGAGAGAGGAGAGAGACAGCAAGAGAAATCTACTGGGGTTTCCCTTTGGTGAAATGGTAGTTGCTATGTCCCTCCTTCCTTCTAGCCTGGAGCTCTAGCAACCGTTTTGGGACCATGAGATAATACCAAGGATGGAAAGTCAACAGCTAAGGGTGGCAAAGGAAAGAATGAGAAAAAGCCAGGATTCCTCATGGCACTCCACAGTCCTGGACTCCTCTGCTGCTTGCAATCAAAAGCATTCCCATGTGCTACAAAATAAGCATTCCTAGCAAACACGGCCCCACTGTGTCAGCCCTCATACCTGCTGCTCTAGGCTGCACCCCAGAAAAGGCAGCCCCATCCTGGCAGCTGTGGCGGCTGGTTTGCTCTGCAGTGGCGTCTCCTAGCCCTCCACACATGGACTGTGTGTTCTGAGGCTGGGCTCCAGCACAGCCCTCGGAGCAGGAGGATGTATAAATAAAAGGCCTTGTGTTTTATAGGCTAGTCAATATTTATTCAGCCCCAACAGAGCAGTGGACTGGAAGGAACAGAGAGACTATAAAATGTCTTCTGTACTGAAGCCTGAAATCAGGCAGAGGAAAGGGGTTTCTCGGTGCTCTCCCTGCAGAACAAGTTCTCAGCACTGAAGAGCTTCGGAGGCTTCCTCTTTGAAGGAAAGGGCCTGGGGCAGTCTGATAAATGAGGACAGAGACGAAGCCAGGGCTGTGGAGGCAGGAACGGCTGAGCTCTCAATGCAGCTCTCACAGGTGGACATGGTGGCCGATCTCCAGTGTGAACGATCTGTACCAGAGCAGGAGACCCTGTCCCTTGTCTTTAGAGGCCACTCCTCTCTTTCCTTAGAATATCTCCTGGGAAGCCCATACTTTTAAGGACATCAATAGGGGGGTCTTTAAAAAGCCCTCTGGAGGGGAGTTTGTGTGTGTTTGATGGTAGGCACATCCCCACAGGAATTTTGGGTCCTCCCTGCCCCTCAGTTTTCCTGCCATGTGACATTCCCATGTTCTGTTGACTTTGCTACTCCCTGCCCTCATCTGGGCTGCTGCAGTTTCCCTCCTCTCCCCCTCTCCCTCTGTCTCCCTCTTACCCAGTGTCTTAGTCTGTTCAGGTTGCTATAACCAAATACCTTAAACTGAGTGCTCACAAACAACAGAAATGTATTGTTCACAGTTCTGGAAGCTGGGAAATTCAAGCTCAAGACACCAGTTGATTCCATCTGGTGAAGGCTCTCTTCCTCACACAGGCACCTTCCCCTGTATCCTCACATAGTAGACGGGGTGAGCTACCTGTCTGCGGACTCTTTGGTATGGGCACTAATCCATTCTTGAGGGTGCCACTCCTAGGAGGTAATAATGGCCTTGTTACCTCCTAGATGTCCTGCCTCATAATACTATTGCATTGGAGATTAGGATTCAATATGAATTTGGGGGGACACAAACACACAGATTACGGGACCCAGCCTTTACACAGATATCTGATATTTTCTTTGGGTGGATTAGAGGAGCCTCTCCTCTACACAGTGCTTTCACAGCTCCCCCTGGATGACTGAATCAGGCTCCAAGTCTGTTGCCAGGTATTCAGAGCCTTCCTCTCTCTGCCCTCAAGCATCCAGCCTGACCTTGATTTCTCCCTTGCATACACCCTATGCGCTCCACAGAAACAATCATGCCTCTCCCAGCCTGCTCCTCAGCCTCTTCTCCATCCCTTTTCTTAGACTGCTTTCTCTTCACTACTGGTAAGAACCTAACCAAGTCCATCAGGGCTCGGCTTAACTACCTTCCTCCTTTTTCTTCAATGTCTGCTTTTCTCACTGGAAGAATGCTTCCTTCCATTGTGAATAATTTATCATTGTGAATAATTTATACCCATTGCACTAGAATCACTAAAATTTCCAGCTTCATGTATTTCTTCCCCCTTTCTCTTACATAATGGATCAGTGGATTTCAACTGGGTGATTCCCACCTCTACCACAGGGCATACTGGGCAGTCTCTGGAGGCATTCTTGGTTGTCACACTACGGTGACGCTACTGATGAGTAGAACAAGGGATGCTGCTGTAAACTCCCTGCAATGCCCGGGACATCTCCGCACAGCAAAGAAGCATCCAGCCCAAAATGTCAACAAAGCCAAGTTGGGAAATTCTGTATTAGATTATAAGCTTCCTGGAGGCAGAAACCACACTCCCATTCTTTTTATTCTCCGTAGTACACAGCTTGAAATAGAATGCTATTTGATTATTTAAAATGAATGACTGTAAATGTTTAATATGCATTTATATATCTTGTTTTGAACCTGTAGGTAGAGGCATACTGCTCAAAGAGTGGTGTCTCACCCATGTTACCCGCATAATCTTTCCATTGTCTAACACGTGTAGTATCTCTGAGGGATGATAGATGGGTAACCCTTCATCACTGATATTCTCTAAGGCACCCTCTGCTTTGCTAGACCCCATAAAGCAAAGTCCCAGCTCATATTCTCTCAGCTCCTTATAGAAATTCCTTCACTAAGCTGTGCTTTAGTATATTAAGTCTTCTGTCTTTATAGAGGGTCCATAAAAGCAGCACTCTGTTAAACAGTGTTTCGGACCCTTTTGTGGAACTTTCTTTAGCAGTATTTCATGCACTCACTGCACTGGAAGGTGACCTTAATGTGGCCCCCTTCTTTTACAAATGAGAGAAAGAAAGTAAGTCTCTCTGTGTCACTCAGTGTCCTTTATCCAAAGACCTACATGATGAATTCCTACCTAAGTTTCCTACCAGGAAAACATTTTGTCTCTGTCGATGAATATGTATGCTTTACATTGTTAGAAAACAAAACTCTGTGCAATCCAATATGCTTCTCTTTTTGGCTTAGCTGTCAGAAAAGTTAGAACCAAATTAAATGCCCAAGTGCTAGAATCTGCTCCACTCAGGTGTCTAAAACCATCTATTTCTTTTGCTTTCTTCAGCAAGAGTGTTATCCTTAAATGCCTTCTCTTGCACTGTATTTTAATCTTTAAGCCGCCTCAAGTCTTTTGGAAGTAAGTAGGATACAAATCTTAACTTAAAAAAAAATAGCAAAAAACTTCTGAATGTTATTCCAAGCCATCTTCTGTTGTTGAGTGTGAAATGCTTGGGCTATGGAGTGGAGGCAGCCTGGATGGGCCTTCTGGCTTGCTCACCTCTCATCTCTATAACCTTGGGCTTGTTACTTAACCTCTCTTGAAATCATAGTAGCGACATCACAGCCTTGTTGAAAGGATCAAATAAGAAATGATACATCAGTGGAAGCACCTTTCTGTGCCTGCCAGGTGCTTAATACATACATTTCCTGTTTCAATGTCCAGCCTTGTTTATGAAGCGCACCGTTTGGTATTTGTTCTGAGTAGTCTAAGCATCAGTCACTTTTGGGTAGTATGAACAAGTTTGCACTTTCACATAGATTCTTGGCTGGGCGCAGCAGCTCACACCTGTAACCTCAGCACTTTGGGAGGCCGAGGCAGGAGGACTGCTTGAGCCAGGAGTTCAAGACCAGCCTGGGAAACAAAGTGAGGCCCCATCTCTACAAAAAATTGTTTTTAAATTAGGGTGCATACCTGTAGTCCCAGCTACTGGGGGACTGAGGTGGGAAGATCACTGGAGCCCAGGGAGGGCTGCAGTGAGCCAAGATCATGCCACTGTACTTCAGCCTAGGTGACAAAGCGAGACCCTGTCTCCTCCCCCGAAAATTTTTAATGTAAAAACGAAAAAACATAGATTCTCATATTTCTCATTAACCTTCCCATTAAAGGTCATGTAACTGATATAAAGTTATCACTCTCTGTTCCTATGATTTTAACGATGAAGGTAAGTTATGTAAACAATAGCACAACACTCCACTTTGTGGAAATGGAACCGGGGTCCTTTGATTGGCTGTTGTGGTTGCTATTTTCACAGCTTGGCACTGTTTCTGTTTCTGCCACTTAGGCTTATGGTTGGCATTGAGATTTCATATTATAAATATAGGGAATATGGCCAAAAAAGGCTACTTGCTTTTCTTTTCGCCTTAAGATGGGATGAATTTAGAAACAAAAGAGGAATATAGAACATTCTGCATGTCTTGATCATTAAATGGTTTCCCGTTTGTTTAGAAAGCCCAGGACCTTGGAATAAGTAAAATTAACAGAACACTACCTTTATAAAACAATCTTGAGTTTTTAGAGTGGCTTAATTCTCATAATTCCTTGTGAGGGAGTCAGTGAAGAAACTGAGGTTCAGAGAGAGATCAGGGCATGTGCCAGGCCCATAGCTGCTGACTGTCACACCTGCTTCTCCAGGTCTAGCTCCAGTCCTCATCAGACCTTACCCCTCCTGTGGAACTCTAGTCCCAGGCTCCCTAAGTTACTAAAAGGCTCCAACCCCAGGGACAGTTCCATTCTTTACTGAGTTCAGAGGAGGGGAGTGGGGATTAAAGTTAATAAACCTTCCAGAGCTGTGCTGTCCAATGCGGTAAACACTAGCCACATGTGGCTCTTTAATTTAAATTTTTGTTAATTAAGATAAAATAAAAGTTGAAAACCCAGTCTGTCAGTTGCACTAGGCACATTTCAAATGCTCAGCAGCCACACACGGCTGAGTGGTAATCATATTGAACAGCCCCAGCGTAGACTGTTTCCATCATTGCAGAAAGCGCTACGGTGCTATTCTAGAACCATTTCCTACCTGCGTGGGGGTGGAGGCGAAATAGACATCATTGCATGTCAAGTGTTTCTTGCATCCCTGAAGAGATGAAAAGACGAGGGGTTTTGCTGTTGGGGCCCTTGGCAGTGACTCACATCAGGCCTATCTTTTTTGTTGCCCACACATTTTGCACTCAAAGCTTCTCACACAGTTACAGAGAGCTAGTTAGTACAGGCAGCGACCAGCCCTTGGAGCACTTGGCAACCATCAGTGTGCTCGTGCATTTAGGGGAGTGATTTAGTCACATTTGGAAAGGTATTTAAGCAATCTTAAATACCTTATGGAGAGCCAGGTGTGGTGGCTCACTATGGAAGGCTGAGGCAGGTGGATCACGAGGTCAGGAGTTCAAGACCAGCCTGGCTAACATGGCGAAATGCCATCTCTACTAAAAATACAAAAATTACCTGGTGGGACACGCCTGTAATCCCAGCTACTCAGGAGGCTGAGGCAGGAGAATCACTTGAACCCAGGAGGCAGAGGTTGCGGTGAGCCGAGATCACACCACTGCACTCCAGCCTGGACGACAGAGCAAGACTTCGTCTCAGAAAAAAAATACCTTAGGGAACTATTGCAGTTAAAGATTCTACTTTCTTAAACAGAGTCCCCCTTCTTGCATGGCCATGGCAAGAGGTTCAGTATCTACCCCTAAACAGGAAGGGCAAGGGATCATTAGGTTTCTGAAAGACCAAACCTGGTTTCCATTTGCCTCTTTGTATATTGATTTAGAGAAATTAAAGCATCCCTGATATGGTATTTAGATGCTTATGTGCTTTCTACCTTCCATGTAGAAACCAGGGAGGTTTCTACATGATATATCTTGGTTCATAAAAATAAACAAGCAAAATGCATTAACTCTAGTGTCTCCTGTGTCTCTGAATCCAGAGAGTCTCCTAGCTGACCTTGACTTTTCTTAATTCTCTGCTTCTCTGGAGGATTTGGCTCGGGGACAGATCCCTCGCTGTAGCACCCACATGGTGCCTTTGAAGCTCAGAGCAATCTTTTTTTCTGGTCCCAAAATAGTGCCTCTGAGATTACCCCTGATACCCAGGCTGTCATTATCCTAGGTTTCTGGCTCTGCCTTCCCTTTATTCAGATAATGTCTGACACACTGAATGTTGTGGCTTTCTTTTGCCCCTGACTTCCCACTTCTCCCCATGAACTTTGTTAATAATAATAAGCACCATCACCACCCATTGGGCGCTTATTCTGTGCCAGAAACAGTAGTGAGTGCTTCACTAGAATTAATCTCTCCACCTCCACCGCCACCACCTTGCTACAAGCTGCCTTCATCTTTCACCTGGACCATGGCAGAAGCTTCCTGACAGGCTTCCTTTCTTTTGTCCTTGTTGCCTTCAGTCTTCTCTCAACAGAGCACTAGAAAGATAGTGTTAAAATGTGAGTTCGATCGTGTTCTTTCCCACCGTCCCAGCATTCTCTCTTTTGACTCAGAGTAAAATTCAAAGTCTTTGCAATGGCCTACAATACCCTAACCTATCTGCCTCTGCACCTGCAGACGTTGTCCTGACCCCACCTCCTACCATTTGCTCGCTTCTTGCTCTGATCCAACCACACTAGCCTCGGGGCCTTTGCACTTGTGTTCTCTCTACCAGATATCCCCATGGCTTGCTCCTTAACCTCCTTCAAGTCTTTCTTTACTCTGAGATCTCTTTCTCAATGAGAAATTCCCCCCCACACACACACACATCACCCACGCTCACTATTTATCTTCATAGCACTTTTCACCATTAACATGTCATATACTTTACTTATTTGTTTATTGCCAGCCTCTTCCAACGAAGAATCCAAGCTCCATACGTATAGAATTTTGGTCTGTTTTGTTTATTGATATATTCCCAGCACCTAGCATAGTGCCTGGCACATAATGTGCTCAATATGTTTTTTTTTTTTTAATAAGTGAGTGAATTCTCATATACCCTTAGATTTCAGCTAATTCCTGTTGTATAGGTGGGGAAACTGAAGCTGAAGGTTAAGCAATTTGCCTGAGATCACACAGCCGATTCCTCGGACCTCAGAGCTGCATGCTTCTCCCCAGCACATATTCCCTGCACGACACTGACCTGCTGCGTGCCCCTCCAGCCACCGCTCTGTGCATGCTCCACAGTCTACTCGTCCTTCCAGTAGAAGACTTCAGAGTGTGCCAACCTCCACAAAAGCAAGTCCAGCAAATTCCTGAGATACTAGGCTACCGTCAGGCAGAACTTCTGAAAATGGCAGCATCTCCTTCCCATCTGGGCCAGAAAAGCTCAAAAAGTACAGACTTTCCAAAGACCCTGGTGCAAGCCCATTATCATCACAGGTAGGTTGATAAGGTAAGATACTTTCCTGCCAGACAGAACTGGGCAAAAACAAGCTAAATCTTCTATTTTGATCTAGAATGGGGGAATGAAGATGACAGGAAATAAAGACTGGACGTTAAATATGTTCCTCTGTTATGATCAGAAGGTTAAATTCTAATTGTGATTAGAGATGTGGGAAGGAAGAAACGTGTTATAAATATTAGCTAATGAACAGACATAATGAAAAATAAACTTTTATTCAAGAATGAGCTTGGAACCATTGATACTCATTTTTAAGGCTATTTAAAAAAATGTGATAAAATATACATAGCATTGGCTAGGTGCAGTGGCTCATGCCTATAATCCCAGCATTTTGGGAGGCTGAGGCAGGAGAATCACTTGAACTTGGTAGGCGGAGGTTGCAGTGAGCTGAAATTGTGCCATTGCACTCCAGCTGGGCAACAGAGGGAGACTCCATCCCCCAAAAAAATTATATGTACAAAATAAAATATATATATAATAAAATCTATGTGTATGTGTATATATATATATATGTGTGTATATATATATATATATGTGTGTGTGTATATATATATATATATATATATATAATAAAATGTACCATCTTAACCATGTTTAAGTGTATAGTTTGGTAGTGTGAAGTATTTACATTGCTGTGCAATTGATTTCCAGAACTTTCTTCAACTTGCAAAACTAAACTCTATGCCCATTAAGCAGCTCCCCATTTTTCCACCCCTGGCAACATCCGTTCTAATTTCCGTTTCTCTGCATTTGACCACTCTAGATACCTTGCCTATGCAGACATTTGTCTTTTGTGACTGGCTCATCTCAGCATACTGGCCTTGAGCATCATGCAAGCTATGGCACGGGGACTCTTTGAAACCAGCTTTTGTGTATGCTTCATTTTATTGGGCAGGGTGTAAAGTTCAGAGGCTATTTTTAGATATGTTTATTTTCTCGTAAGTATTTCGTCTGCATTTATGGTATGTAAAAAATAAGGCTTTGTTTATAACTATCCTTTTCAAACAGAGAGGCTTGCCACGGAACAATGCTCTTCTATTTAATTATACCTTTTCCTTTAGAAGAAAATCATTTATTAAAACAATTAATCATCAATACATAGAGAACAGCACTTATTATGTAAGACACACAATGCAACTCGTGTTTTAGAGCAGTAGTCGTCAAACTGCCTCCAGGAATCCTGAGTCCTCAGAGATGTGTCAGGGGCCGCCTGAGGAAGGGTCTCATGGTGGGGGCTGAATTCCAACCTTGACCTCTCCTCACAGCTTGAATCAGAGCAGTTCCAGTTAACAGATCTTATATTGTGGGTCTTGCATGATATTTTATTTGAGAAAAAAAGTGCCGTGGTGCCACGGTTTCTGTTTGTATGCATTTGACCACTCTAGATACCTTGCATATGCAGGTATCTAGTCATTAGTCAGGAGTTGGAGAATAACCTGGCTTACATGGTAAAACCTCTTCTCTACTAAAATGCAAAAATCACCCAGGTGTGGTGGCACACACTTGTAATCATAGCTACTTGGGAGGCGGAGGCAGCAGAATCACTTGTTTGTCCACCAACAATTTTGGTTCTTCCCCTTCCAGGCACGTGGCAGTGGTATCCTTGCGGGCCTCTAAAGCTTGGGTGGAGCCATGTGCCGATAGCACATCTCTCTGGTTTGGAACATTTAATTGCCAGTGCAGGACCCTCCAGATCACCCCACCCCTCTCTTTTTCGTCTTGCTGTGTTTACTGGCCTCACTTCAGGTAGTGGCCATTTGTCAGCCTGGGTCCCAGGATGAGGGTGACATACAAGGATGGCACAGCACAGAGTGTTCAGACACACTTAGATATTCAACATGAGTTAGAATAATCCCTTTTTGTTTTAACCTACTGAGATTAGGGGTTGATACCTCACTGCCATATAATCCAGCCTATTGTGACTAATACACACAGCTTTTAAAACGTGTGTGAAACCATGTTGGAGATGTATGAATGTTTCTGTGGTTTTGGGTGCCTCTTCCCTAGTCTTCAACCTTGCTTAATTCAGTCTTGTTTTCCGTGGTCTTAGGTTGGACTCGGATTTATTTATCTATTCCTCCTCTTACGTGCCTACCTCCCATGTTTGACTGGGACTCTTAGAAATTTCTGGACTTTCAACGGATAGTTAATATGCATAGCTTTTCCACAGCTGTACATTTAAACTTTTCCCAGGAGAGGAATCTCTTGATTGCCACAGGTTTTCTCATTCAGCAAATGCTCTGAGTAATCCTTCTTCCCAACCCTGTACTCCCACCTTGACTGGTATACCTGAGGAAACCGATCACATTTCCATTCTCCCCCAGCCTCATGGCTGAGCCAGAGCTGGGAGAGACAGAGAGACAGAGAGAGACAGAAAGGGGAGAAAGAACCAGGGGGAGGAGTGAGAAAAAGGAGAGGAGAAACTTTGTTTGGCTGCTGGGTTATGTTCCTGGTCTTTTTTTGTAATGATGGGCTTCTTTCTAAGTGTTTACCAAAGTCCTGCTACAAAGAAACAAACAAGCAAACATGATGAGCTTGTTAAAAAATGCAGGTTACTATTCAGCACCACTGTGAATATCCAGTGACTATTCAGGTGATTTCCATATACGCTAGAGTTTGACAAACACTGCTGTCATCACTCTGGTTTCCCTCTTTGATCATGGAGCATCAAAACCATTCTTTCCCTTTGTAATATTGAGTGAGACCTTGTTTTTTTCAGCCTAGACTCAGTATCCAAATTACTTTCCGCTAAAAAAATTTACAGTTACTTAATTCTCAGCCTGCTTCAGAATTTACCTTTTCTTATATGTAAGCAGAATATATAAATATTTAGAAATATAAAGTGAAATGTTTGCATTTTGTGCGCTTATCCTTTATATTCATTAGACAGTTACATTCTTACTTTGAAGACAAAAAAAACCCACAAACACCTCAATAACTGATTGTGATAAAGTCAGGTGAGGGTAGGGAACCTGGTCCTGGGCCCCAGGATTGTCAGTGAAGCAAGTCAGTGGCAATTGACATGGATCATCAATCACATGTCCAAAACTTGACATGCATTATCTCATGTAAGCCTTGGAACTGACTACCCCTTGTGGGAAGAATTGTCTTTACACAGAAAAGATCTGTGCTCACAGACGTAAAGTAACTTGTCCAAAGCCGCACAGCCAGTAAGTATCAGTGCCTGACTTATACCCCAAGACGACTGGTCTTCAAAATCCACATTCTCCGCACCAAGGTGTACTGCCTCTGTGAGGACTATCTGAGACAGACGAGGAGGAGAACTAGAATGGTGGAGGGAAAATTCCGGCAGAATGGGACAATGTCCCGAGGAGCAGCTCCACCAAACCAAATCATACTTAATTTGCAAGACTGACAGCAGTTTATATGAAAAACTTGGAAAGACTGCCCTGCAAGCCAGCGTCTCCTCTGAAGATTTGCCTGGTCAGGGGAAAAAAAAAGCCACGTTCAATATAGATGTTCTTTCATTTGGTCAAAGTAGGTCAGAGGAATTGGGCAGAGTGATAGGTGGTTCTTTATCAGGAGTCGTGTTTGACTGAGGAAATTAAACTATGATGGAAAGAACACAATGAAGCCACAGTGTTGGTGTCACCTGGGTAATATCAGGACTCTATTGAGGCAAGGGTATTTACAGTTTCTTTATGAAATGTCATCAGGACGGGTTGGCCAACAGAGACTGTCTTAGAAATAACTGCCTACATGCAAAAAATTCTATATGCAGCTGCATTTCTAATTCTATTCCTGCCGGAGTGGGATGGGAAGAAAATAAGCTAGGAGGGTACATTCTCTTGTTCACCGTCATCTTAGACAGAAGGTGCACATTCAGGTTTATTCTCCTGTTACCCACTGGAAAGCTCCCTGGACTTTTCATAGCACGTGCCGGCTCCATGTGCCCCCATGACCAGCCTCACACATAATTTTTGTTAATGCGATTGGCCTTGAATGACACAGGTTCAAACTCTACCAGCTCACTGAAATGCTAGCTGTTTTCAATAAAAGTTACACTAATGTGCCTGCCTGTCCTGCCTCTCCTCCCACCTCCTCCACCTCTTCTGCCTCTGCCACCCCGAGACAGCAGGAACAACCCTTCCTCTTCCCCTCCTCAGCCCTCTCAACAACGATGAAGACCCTTATGATGATCCACTTCCATATCGTGAATAGTAAATACATTTTCTCTTATGATTTTCTTAGTAGTTTTCTTTCTCTAGCTTGCTTTAAGGAAAGAATACAATATATGACAGATATAATACCTAAAAATATGTATTAATTGACTGTTTATGTTATGGGTAAAGCTTCTAGTCAGCAGCAGGCTATTAGTACTTAAGTTTTGGGGGAGTCAAAAGTTACATCTGGATTTTCTCTCTTTTTTATTTTGAGACAGAGTCTGGCTGGTGCCATCTCAGCTCACTGCAACCTCTGCCTCCCAGGTTCAAGCGATTCTCCTGCCTCAGCCTCCCGAGTAGTTGGGATTATAGGTGTGCACAACTACACCCAGCTAATTTTTGTATTTTTGGTAGAGACAGGGTCTCACCATGTTGGTCAGTATGGTCTCGAACTCCTGACCTCATGATCCAAAGTGCTGGGATTACAAGTGTGAGCCACCACGTCCAGCCTAAACCTGGATTTTCAACTGCATTGGGGGTCGGCTCCACAATCTCCATATAATTCAAGGGTCAACTCTTCCTTTCTTTGGATTTTAATTTAGTCGAGTATAAAGTTCTCTTCTATCTCTATATCCTTTTCAGCAATGGCATGCTCTGGGGACATAATAAATGCTTATTAAACATGACGTTTCTCTGTTGTGAGTTTTCTGTACTTATGATGAATTGTCATTGGAGGAGAAATGCTCTGCAGTAATATGTGTCAACTTTTTAATAAAAACTGTTATATTGAGTGTCTGCAAAGAGCTATTCCAGTGTAAGTTATTAGGATACCACAGCATTAATTTTTAGGAATTGATGTATACTTATGTCGAGTGACTTAAGAGTACCTGAGCTCCTGGAGCAGGTTGAATTGTAACGTAGACATTTTGCTACTTTGCATGCAGGGGTGCTTCTCCATTAGCTTCAAAAGCTTCTCATGGTGTGGTTGCTTTGCTGATTGAGTCATGTAGATCACTCAAATTCCTTGTGATGGTTTACACTTTAATCGTTCTCTCACGGTAATATAATGGTAATTGGTGTCGTTTAATCTACTGTGCTGTTTAATGCCCTGAGACTTCTGGGAATTTCACACAACCCATCAAACATTAACCTACACTATTTATTTACTCCATGACAGAAAAATCTCCCTTTTCCTCAGGCATCCCAGCTTTTCAAGAAGCTGGCCGATGTGAAATTCATCCTATTGGGTATGTCCCAAACTGGAGAGAGGTTTCATGTGTCCCAATTCTGAGCTTCATGGCTTTTTCACTTTTCCCAAGGGAGTTAATTTTTTAGTCACTGAGTTAATTTACTCATGGGTTTTCTTTTTTTTTTTTTTTTTTTGAGACAGAGTCTCTCTCTGTTGCCCAGGCTGGAGTGCAATGGCACGATGTTGGCTCACTGCAACCGCCATCCCCCGGATTCAAGCGATTCTCCTGCCTCAGCCTCCCGAGTTTTTCTTTACTGCTGTGATTTCTCATTTTCCCTCACCTCAGACTCTAGTACTGTTTAAGGGCTGAGATGAGCCATGCACAGAGATAAGATGGTATTCTTCCCTAAATTAGGGTACATTCTCTTGTTCACCATCATCATAGACAAAATGTGCACATTCAGGTTTATTCTCCTGTTACCCACTGGAAAGCTCCCTGGGTACTTTTCATAGCACATGCTGGCTCCATGTGCCTCCACAAGCAGCCTCACATATAATTTTGTTTATGCAATTGGCCTTGAACAACACAGATTTGAACTCCACAAGCCCACTGAAATGCTAATTGTTTTCAATAAAATTACACCCCATGTGCCTATCTCTCCTTCCTCGCCTTCCACTGGGTCCCACTCCCAGGACTCCCCTCTGGGTTCACAAATGATCCTTTTTTTTTTTTTTTTTTTTTTGAGACAGAGTCTCACTCTGTCGCCAGGCTGGAGTGCAGTGGTGTGATCTTGGTTCTCTGCAGCCTCTGCCTCCTGGGTTCAAGTGATTCTCCTGCCTTAGCCTCCCGAGTAGCTGGGACTACAGGCCCCCACCACCACGCCCAGCTAATTTTTGTGTTTTTAGTAGAGACAGGGGTTTCACCACGTTGTCCTGGATGGTCTCTTATATTTTGACCTCGTGATCTGCCTGCCTTGGCCTACCAAAGTGCTACGATTATAGGCATTAGCCACCACGTCCAGCTACACAAATGATTTTTTAACCCAATGCTTAGAATTTGCCCACAAAACCAACTTAAGGAGCACCTATGGATAATGGACTGAGAGGCTCCTCAGCTCTGATCTGTTCCTAAGCTGGTTACCCTTGAACCAGCCTGCCTCCCTAAGCCCCCACCGCTCTTGCAGTACAAAAATGTCAGTGCAGCATCTCATGGAAACCAATATTGTACAGTATCACCCTCCCATGGAAATAAATGACCCTAGCAGAATGGGAGAATAAACTCACCAAGAACATAAATAACCATTATGGGCATCTCTGCATGACTGCAAGGTATTGGATCCAGAATCTGACAAAACATTAGAAAGATTTGTAAGTGGTTGTGGCTGTAGATGTGGGAATCAGCAAACCATATATCCCCAGCATTTTCAAATTTATTTTATTTTTGTCAAAATGGCACACTTAACTTGATCTTTGCTTTCTTGAATAACAAAGAAACAAGATCCCAATGGGAATCTGTACTATCCAGGCGCAGATAGGATGATAGAGAGGCTGCGGTGGATCCAGGTCCTGCAGGATTATTGCCTTCAAAGGTACCCCCTTTGGATGGGAATATGGGAGAAAAGGGGAAAGAAGGGAAAATACTTTGGCAGGCCTGGCTCTCGGAGACTGTGCGGAACTTCAGGGGGAAGGAAAAGCAAATTGGAAAACCAGTAGCCTTAGAGGTGGGAGTCGGGGCAGGGCAAAGGCCAGCTGTATTCGTTCGTTTTCACACTGCTAATAAAGGTAGATATGAGACTGGGTAATTTATAAAGGAAAGAGGTTTAATGGACTCACAGTTCCACGTGGCTGGGGAGGCTTCACAATCATGGTGGAAGGTGAAAGGCATGCCTCACATGGTGGCAGACAAGAGAAGAGAAAAAATAAAGTGAAAGGAGTTTCCCCTTATAAAACCATCAGGTCTCATGAGACCTAGTCACCACCACAAGAACAGTATGGAAGAGACCACCCCCATGATTCAGGTATCTCCCACTGGGTCCTTCCCACAACACTTGGGAATTATCACAATTCAAGATGAGATTTGAGTGGGGACACAGCCAAACCATATCACCAGCTTTCTCTCAGTCAGAGACCGAGTATTTCTGACATAGGTTAATCACATTCTTTCCTCTTATTTTGTTCCATTCCCGTGTACCTTTTGTTTCCCCGATCATAAACATCAACCAAGGTTGGCCAGCCTCCCATGCACCTGCCCCATTTCTTCTTCCTACAACTATGGCAGAGCCTCCGAGTTGACCATGGCTGTCTTTCCCCCTGAGCCCACACACAGTCTCAGCACATTTTTTTCACATGCACTCCAGTGACTGATCCTTAGCAGAAACTAGATTTCAGGATGGAACTCATCATCACTCTGAGTAGGCCCAAGAGAGATAATGTCTCATGACCACAGTTTCTCTCTAGCTCACCACACGTAGCAGATGCTCAAAAACTATTTGGTGAGTGAATGAGAGACACGACAAGTAATAGAAGCATAGTAAGTTAATCTGGAAACTTACAAATAATCTTGGAGGAGAGAAGATAAGATTCTAAGATAGTTTGAATTATTTATGTGCCCTATCTGTTCCATTCTTTGTTATGTTCATTAACAAAAGTAATAGATAACTAGCTATAGTTGGAAAATATAGCTCTAGTTGGGAAACTCGTGTATACGTTAATATTGTAAGAAACAACAACATAAGGTTTTTAGAAATGGTTTCCAAGATTAATGTCAGCTAAGATAACACTTTTAATAATGTTTTATAGAAACATTATTAAAATATAGAAACTCTTCATTATAGAAAATCTGGAAAATAGACAAAAGTAAGTAAAATAAATCAGAAATCACAAATAACCCCACCCAAATAAATACCATAACAATTGTTAATATTTAACATTTACAGTCTGTTTTGGATATACAGAACTATATCTTTTAAATGATTTTTCTTCCTTTTTTTCTTCTTTCATTTTTTTCTCTCTCTTTATTTAGACAAAATTAAGATCATGCTGTGCATAGTTTTGCAACCCACTTTTTTCACTTAAAAATACATGCTGAGCATCTTTCCAGATATATGTCTACAATGTGGTGTTCAGAAATGAATTTCTAGTTTTCCATCAGAATGCAATTTTCTCTTTGGGGTCAAATGCTGGATAGTAACAAACCAACATCTTCCAGAAAATGCCTTCGTATAAGGCATTTAAAAAAGAACTATCAAATTTTCTGCTTCTCCACCTTTTCCCAGCCCCCAAATCACTAAGAAGTGAAAAATTTCTGCTACTATTGAGTTGACATTTAAATATCCATAATTCTATTGGAAGGAAGTTCATAGTTGTGTGAAAAAGGGAGGCTCTCAGCTGTTCTGTGAAGGAAATGAACATTTGTCTTTCTGTAGGCCTTTTCTAAACTGGAACAGTCCTGCAAGCAGAAAACAGTGCTATCTCCTCATGGGAAGCAGCAGCAACCTGGGACCTACCGCCCTCTGTGGATGGCAGTTGGCTCTGGATTTTTAAAGGCTACCCCTAAGCACCCCAGGAGGGCTGAAAGAGTGCTACCCAGAAACCACATCAAAACAGACCCAGGGCCTGCAGCAGCACAGTCAGCATGGCCTTACCCAGCACCCACCTCCCCTGCAGATGGCAAGAGCAGTCAGATCTAAAAATCATATCTACTGCTTCAATAAGTCAGGAAAGAAGAAACCTGCAACTGGAGGATTGCTATGGAGAAGATGCTTCAAAGAAACCAGAACTAATGAGTAGGATGATTCCATTCTATGCCATTAAGTACAGCACTGAAGCCTGTGGACAGAGAATACCAGTAGAAGGGACCATGCCCATACTCCCTGTAGCTTGACGATTTCTTCTTTGAAGCCTCACCGGAGTGCAGACAGAGGGCCAGGAGTGCCTTTAGCTATTTGCTTGAGCTGCCTGTTTGACTATACAAAGAAACTGCATCTCCACATCTGAGATTACCTCTCTGATGCCCTTGCCTACAAGGAGGGCCATACCTAACTAACCCAGCCCCCAAAAGCAGCTTCCTACCCAATTCAGATGATTTCCAAGGAAGCAGGTTGTTCAAAGACCCCTGGAAATCTTTTCAGTGGCTCATAACCTGAGTAGGTCATAGCCCTAACCTCTGTGGCTGCTGAGAAATAGTCTCTGGCCTTGTCTTCAGTGAAAGAGAGCATTACCCTTGCAAAACTCTCCCTTTGTACCCTCAACTCCTTGTGTTGGCGAGGGATTGCTTGATTACTAGTAACAGAAACCTACTCAAGCTAGCTGAAGAAAAGAATAGAAAGTATTAAGATACAGAGTTATCATACAGAATCCAAGGGCTGAAGTGCAGCTGAGTCTTGAATTACAAATTCCAGTGGGCCCTGGGATTTGCAATGTGTAAGTTGGAAATGTGCTTGACGCGAGCGACCAAAACAAATAAACGACAACAACAACAAAGCAACACAACGATGACTAAACCCCAACAACTAGTTACGTTGGCTTAAACAATCAGAAATCTGATTTTTCTCATGAAATAATTTCAAAAGTTACAGTCATCCATGACATTAGGAATTCAGGGGTGGAACTTTTGTCCACCCTTGAACTGTTGCAAGGTGGCTGCTGCTCATCAAAGGATGATGTCTGCATCTGAGTCTGGAAAAAGACAGAGGGACATAAAAAGAAAAAGAAGGTTAGACACAGCTAGCCTTTTGGAAAGCACTCTGAGAGTTTCCACCCAATGACATCTCATTGGCCAGAATTTAGCCACTTGGTGATCCATGGCTGAAAGAAAGATGAGAAAGCATTTTTTTTTTTAAGTGGGCAAATTGCGACTTGGAGTACAGCCTATTCTGCTGATAATGAAGAAAGACAAAGAGTTATTGGGCAGCAGTTATCTCCTGCAGTGTAACAAATGATAAAACCTAGTGCTTTAGTGCAATAGCCACTTTATTTTCTCATGATTTTATGGGTCAGAAACTGGGGCAGGGCTTAGGATGGATGGTTCATCTCTGCTGTCCTCGTCTGGGACTTCACATGCAATGGCTCAAACATCTTAGACAGGCTGGTGAGGCTGGGTTTCTCCCCTCTCATGGTGTCAGCTAAGGTAGCTAGACTGGGCTGAGGCATTCAAAACAGACTCACTTGCACGTCTGAGTCTTGGTCTTGGTTGTGGGCTGGGAGCTTTCAGTTCTCCTTCACATAAATTCTCTCTCGGTTCATGGTCTTTATCGTTCACTAGAGAAGGCCATACATCTTTACATGTGATTGGCTTCCAAGAGGGTGAAAATAAAAACTGCAAGGTCTCTTAAGGCCTGTCTTGGAAATCACATGGCATTGCTCTCAACACATTCTCTTGGTCAAAGTAAAACATAAGACCAGTTGAATTCAAGGGCAGGTGAACAGACACCACCGCCTGATGGGGAGAGCGGCATGCACACACTGGATTGGAAGGACTGTTGGCGGGCATCCTTGCACAGAATCTCCTTAGCGAGCCACAGACACCAAGGCTGCTTGCCCTTTCTTCCTCTCCACATGGCACTTTGCCTCTGCGTTTCTCTACAGGTTTATTCAGTCTTTCCCTGCATTCTCTTTTTCCCTGAGCACACAGCTTAAACATAGCTGCTCTAGAAAGGGCAAACAAACAAAATATCTTAGATTAGATAGCTTATAAACACAAGTTTATATATATACACATATATATGTACATGTATATGTCTATATATATTTATATAGACATATATATGTGCATATATATATATATATTTTTTTTTTGAGATTGAGTCTCGCTCTGTCACTCAGGCTGAAGTGCAGTGGCACAATCTCAGCTCACTGCAACTTCTGCCTCCTGGGTTCAAGCAATTCTCCTGCCTCAGCCAAGTAGCTGGGATTACAGGAGTGTGCCAGCACGCCCAGCTAACTTCTTTATATTTTTAGTAGACACAGGGTTTCACTATGTTGGTCAGGCTGGTCTTGAACTCCTGATCTTGTGATATGCCCACCTCAGCCTTCTGAAGTGCTGGGATTACAGGTGTGAGCCACCGTGCCCGGCCTAACATAAGTTTATTGCTCACAGTTCTGGAGGCTGGGATGTCTGAGATCAAGGCACTGGCAATCCAGTGTCTGGTGAGGACCCGTTTCCTGGTTCATAGATGACCATTTTCTCATAGAGTCCTCACGTGGCAGAAGGAACCAAGGGTCTCTCTGGGGCCTCTTTTAAAAGGGCATGAATTGTACTTATGTGGGCTCCACCCTCATGATCTAATCACCTCTCAAATGTAATATCTCCTAATACCATCACCTTGGGAGTTAGGATTTCAATATATGAATTTGGGAGGGTGGTCACAAACAATAAAATCATGGCACCTTACCTTTATGAGTTCTGAATCTATAGCTAACAAGTGAGTTGCTGAATCCCTATTCCTCTAAGAAGTGGTGTAGGGGCGGTTGAAAAAAATCACTAGGCGATCCTCTCCTCTAGACCAGAAATCTCAATACCCTTAGGTATTTCATGAACATTTTTCTACAGCTCACTTGAGAACTAACCTTCAAGAAAAAGGCATTACCCTATAGCAGGTATTTGACAGTGCATGTGGATGTGGATGACGCTGAATAGTAGCATAAAACCACTTGGAGAGCATTTAAGAAGTAGTCCATGAAAATGTAGTTTATATTTTGATTTTTAAAGCTCTAAATCAAAAGAAAAACCAATTTCTATCAGAGTCCATTGTTATCTGATGGGTGAGGGGGTGATTTTTTATCTTGATGCCTTTCTCGGCACACACACACACACACACACACACACACGAGCGCGCACGCACACACACACACACACACACACACACACCCCATGCTCCATTACCAGGTAAAAGCAC
Organism: Cebus imitator; assembly: GCF_001604975.1. Taxonomy (NCBI): domain Eukaryota; kingdom Metazoa; phylum Chordata; class Mammalia; order Primates; family Cebidae; genus Cebus; species Cebus imitator. Next base: position 408,536 of record NW_016108031.1, on the reverse strand, counting down.
TGTTTCCATAAACAGCAAAGAGACAGGCATCAAAGAGGTCATTCACCTTGCCCAAGCAAAGAGGGCTGCGTGTGGAGAATCAGTGCCTTTCTAATTCTGCACAAATGTCCTCCTGGTCCAAGGACGGGTGACAGACATCTAGGCACCTCCCTACTTTTGGAGACAACTGGAGTAGGGTTTCTTAATCTGAGGTTCAAGAAAAGTATGAACTTCCTGAAATTATATACAAGTTTTAGCATGTGTGTTCATTTTTCTGCCCTGGTATCCATAGCTTTTATCAGACTTCCAAAGGGATCTATGTAACCCCTTTTCCTTCTCTCTCCAATCACCTAAAGCCAAGACCTGTTGAGAATGAACAAATATCCCTCGGGGTTTGTGACGACTGAATGATATATGAAATTTATTGGGGTCACTTTTAAAAAATAAGGGCCTACTTCTGCTGGGGTGCTTTTCTTTCTGGCATGTGAGGGACAGATATAAAAACAGTCATCATCAAACGAGGGCAGTGCAAAGGGACCCAGAGCCCAGTGGAAGCACGAGGCCAGGGCTGATGGCTGAAGATTCTTTTGCTGTTGAAACACACAGAGGTGGGAGAGGCACAGCCTTTTAAGTTGGTAATCACAGCAAAGCTTGTCTGCTTCCCTGAGCAGGGACAGATGGGTCCCTTATCTGAGATGCTTTACCCGAGATGCACATGGACTCAGCCAGCCAGTCTCCAGGCAGAACCTGGCATCTCACTGGGTTATTCTGCCCTCTTTGTGTCCCAGAACAGTGGGACACAAACTGTGAAAAGTGGGAAATTGCTGGACTGTTCCAAAGGCCTTCCTCTACTCTGTGATACACTTCCTCCTCTTCCAAGTACGACTGGGACAAATACACTGAAACAAGCAAAGCGTGTCTCCTCTGCCACAGCCACAGGCCTCCTCTCCTCGCAAAATCCTCTGCTCAAGGCACACCTCCTGCTGTTCTCAAATCTCCGTTTTCAGTGAGAGACTTGTGTCTCTCTAGCGCATCCCTTGTCCTCTTTTGCTAATGCTTCTGCTCCTTCACACTCTGAAGTGGAAGCTGGATGGGATTTACTAAGCCATAGCCTGCAAAGACCCATGAAGTGAACTACCTGCAAAGATGCACCAGGAGAGTGAAAGTAACAAAGGGGGAAACTCTTCTCAAGAGGATTTGCTTTCTTCCTGTGTCCATCTGCTCCTCTGTTCCTCTTGCTGAGGCTGATTTTCCAGAACTCATTTCTGCTAGGTAAATAGCAATCAGAACATCAATTTCCGTTCAATGGCGGCAGCCTCAACAGTTGCCGTCCTTCATTCAAACATGTGAATGCTTTGCCTAAATTGCACATTTCTCATTTAGCACACTTTGAAAGGCTGTACTGTCAGTTGCCCATAATCTCAGAACAGAGTGTTTGCACCACGCAGCTCCGTGGAGGTGACAAAGCAGTAAAAGGGGACACTGGAGCGAGCAGATCAGCTTACTTCAGGGAGAGACATCTGCTTCAGAAATTAGGCTTCTAAAAACCCGATGATGAGGAACACATATAGACACTAACCACCATTGAACAGAGGTAGGGGTGTGTGTGTGTGTGTGTGTCTGTGTCTGTGTGTGTGTGTGTGTGTTGTAAGATGCATAAAAAGAGTTTCTGTTGTTTCCTGCAGAAGAGGACTGAAAATAATGGAATATCTGTCACATACTATCTGTAGGGTGACCTTTACCTCTGGATGACTCTAGAGTTTTCAGTGATTGCCTGTTGCTGTTTCCTAGTTGTTGGGGAGGCTGAAGAAGTCTTAGTAAGTTACCTGCCCCTCTGAGGTCTTATTCTTGACTCCGTGGATACACATATTTCAATGACACTTTCACGTGTATTCTGATAGATCATTCTTCCAGGAACCCTATGAAGTAGGTATTAAGAGTTCCATTCTTCGGATGCAGAAACTAAGGCACAGAGAAATTGGGATACTTGCCCAAGGTCACACAGCTAGGAAGGGGCAGGGCCTGGTTTGTTTCAAGGTCTTTCAAAGAGAGTCCTGGGTATAGTCCACCTGACCCAAGGTAGCCCCATTTTCAGGCTCCTCAATAAGACTTAAGGTACTGAATATTAGAACTGGAGAATTTCATTCCCTGCTATCTTTTTCTCTGGACTTGGCTGGATGCACTGTATTCTTTAGTCTCTTGGCCCGAGAGGAAGTAGACAGTGATGACAGTATTCTGAGACTTAATTAACTAATGTCTTTAACATTAGCTGCCTTGGGCAAAAGGTTCTGTGCTACAATATTCTCAGAAAATTCTATGGACAGAGGATCTAGCTTTTCAATTGCAAAAGTCCTTTATTACAAGGGGGTTGGCGTGGCGGGGTGAGGGAGGACTTCTCTTACGCAGCCAGGCAGGGAAGAGAGCTGAGCATCAGAAAGCAGAAAGCCAGCTGCTGGCTGCCACCACCACGCGATCTCAGGAGCGAGGAATGAGGAGTGACTCAGACCAGCCCTTACTCCCACTCCTGAGGAGAAGTGGCTCTCAAGGTGCCATGTGACGGACAGGTGACCTTGGTCAGGATGACTTGTTTCCTTATTATGCAACAACATCTCGGTGGTGGGGTGAAGCACTGCCCCCTGAGATTTGATGTCTCAGCCTTCATGATAAACAAGGCTAAATGAATTAGCAAGAAAAAAATTAATTGAATTTTATAGAGATTGTTTTGCTTATCTCATGTTTGCTAACAAAACTGAGACAATTCTGGAGTTGTCATGGGCTTTTCTCTCCTCCTTTCTCTTTTACAAATCTCCCACAGCACTCAGTGCTGGGAGATGCCCAGGCAGGAGCTTGTACTGCAGATCACATCCCAAGCCTTGCTGTTTCAAGGCCTCCTTGGAGACTGCTTTTTATTTGCCGCTGAAACCTGGGGATTACTTTGATATGGGGGCCACAAGGCTTACCATTGTTTCTAAGCAGAATCATAATCCAGTCTTACTGATTAAAATGAGAGGGAAGGGGGAGGCGAGGAGCTGGAGGTTACCAGGATAGGGTTTAGTAAATCATGCCATGTCAAAGGGCTACCCCTGAGCACCTAAAATGCCACCTGCACTCAGCCAAGGGAAAGCATTCCTTTCAGAGGGGAGGAGAGCAGGAGGAGGCAGCTTCAGTGTGGAGTTTCGGGCTGTTGCGGTGAGGCTGAATTTTTTTATTTATTTTTATTATTTTTTTTTTTTTTTGAGACGGAGTCTTGCTCTGTCGCCAGGCTGGAAAGTAGTGACACGATCTCGGCTCACTGCAACCTCTGCCTCCCGGGTTCAAGCGATGCTTCTGCCTCAGCCTCCCGAGTACCTGGGATTATAGGCACACGCCACCACCCCCGGCTGATTTTTGTGTTTTTAGTAGAGACAGGGTTTCACCATATTAGGCAGGATGGTCTTGATCTCTTGACCTTGTGATCTGCCCGCCTCGGCCTCCCAAAGTGCTGGGATTACAGGCGTGAGCCACCGTGCCCGGCCAAGGCCGAAATGTCTCAGGAGAAAGATGAGCTGATGAAGCTGAAAACAGCTATGTTTCCGTTTCCTTTAGGACAGCCCCATACTTTTGTCTCAGCGCTCAGTAATGCTGTGACATACTCATGGGCTGTCATCATCAACATACTTAATGACCCTGCCCCAACCACAAAGGCCACAAATCACTCCGCGGAGATGCTGGCTAAGAGGTTGCCCAGGGAGTCTGGATTCAGGCGAGGGAGGGTGGGGCTCAGGTAAGGACTCTCCGCAAGCAGTCACTGAATGAGGTGGCTGACCCCACTGCAAAAGTTGAAGCTGAATGCCAGAGAGAAAGAGGGGGAGGAAGGGCGGACAGGCTCATCTTCCTCCTGTGACATTTCAGCCTTGGCCGGGCACAGTGGCTCACGCTTGTAATCCCAGCACTTTGGGAGGCCAAGGCGGGCAGATCACAAGGTCAAGAGATCGAGACCATCCTGCCCAATATGGTGAAACCCCAGCTCTACCAAAAATACAAAAATTAGCCGGGTGTGGTGGCCTGTGCCTGTAGTTCCAGCTACTTGGAGAGGGAGGGGGAGGGAGAGGGAGAGGGGGAGGGGGAGGGGGAGGAGGAGGAGGTCAGGGACAGGGAGAGGGACAGGGAGAGGGTCAGGGAGAGGGAGAGGGAGGCATCTGAAACAGCAGAAATGCTTGAAGCACTGCTCTCTCCCTTACAGTCCTGGCAGCTTCCTTCTCCGCAGGGTCACAGGAGTGGAGGCTTGATGGTCAGCTCACTGCTGGAGAAGAGGGGTTTAGGAAATACGGATGAGGCTGGAGCAAGGAGAATTGGGGCCCTTGGTTTCCTCTTTAGGAACCTCCAGCCTAATTCACACTTGTGATTGCTTTAATGATTCCAGCAAATTGGCTAAGACCCCTCCAATCTGCCTTTCCCAAGGATCGCATTTAGGTCCCAGAGGTTTCCAGGGGCAGGAGCGGAAATCTAATTGATGTGTCTTACCAGGAGTGTCCTTCCTCTTCTCTCTATCAAATAGGAATTAGCGGTGTTTGTGGGAGGATTCTTTTTCCCTGTCGCCTCCAGTCAGCCCGCTGCCACCTTGCTCTTTGCAGGGAGGGAGGATTTTCTGCTGACAGGGATTTCTGTGGACTCCGTTGCAGGTTTTTGACTGCGGCACATTCCATCTGTGACAGTCACAGCAGCTTGAGGTCCTGGGGGTTGCAGTGTGGGATTCTGGGCCTGAGCTCACCAGGGGCCTCCAGGTTTGGAAGTGTGAGGGCAGAGCTGTGTGTGGGGAGTGGGGTTCCCAGGAGTGGCTCCCAGCTCCCAAGCGGTGCTGTGTCACTGACTCTGCACACAGGAGGGGACACAGGGCTCCATTTTCTCGTCCATTAGAAGTGACTGCTAAATCCTGGCCAGTCGCCCTCGTGAAGTGGTTTTAGATTGATTTTGTAAAGCTGGCAGGCAGGGTTAGGCTGTGCCACTCAGCAGAGCTGTTAGGGAGCACTTGCTAGAAATGCTGAAGAGGACGGGGTGGACGGGCCAGTCCTGGCCCTTGCAGCACAGCCAGTCAGCAGAGCCGGGGGCTAAGGTGTCCTGAAGCTTGTCGCATCTGAGAGGCGGAGGTGGCTCAGCGGACTGTCTCGGGCCTGGATGGCTGGGCCCAGTTCCCATGTGGCAGACACCGTTTGCTCTGTCCTCTAAATGCCCATCCTAGGCGAGGACGATTGTTCTCCCCACTTTGTAGTCAAGGTCACATTGAGGTCAAGGACCTTTCCTATGACTACACTGTCAGGAACTGGCAGGATCAGGATTTGAACCCAGGAAGTCCAGTTTCAGAACCTGAGGGTTGTAGGAAAAGCCCAATGGAAGAGTGGGGAGGCAGGAAGGATCTTGGAGGAGAGGCCTCGGTGCTGGGGCCGACTGCAGTGGAATCACTGAGAGACCCACCCCAGGCACGTCCTTTCACTGACCTGAGCTGTAGGTCCTTTACCTGTACATTGAGGGTTTTACAAAGATCATCCCTACTATCTCTAAAATCGAGAAAACTGCAGTTCAGCATGCTTGGGGTACACAGTGTTCCTGAGGAATAGCTGGGCAATCACCAAAAACTTAGGAGCAGAAGAAACCAGATATCGTAATAACAATAACCACGCGCACAATTGCTGCCACAATTGCTCACATTGACTGACACTTGTTAGGTGCCAGGCACTAAGTCTTTTGCAGGTATTGTTTCATTTAATCCTCACAACAGATCTAGGAGGTAGCTACTAATGCCATTCATATTTACAGATCCAGTAGCTAAGGCCCAGAAAGGTTAATGAAGTCACCGGATGTCACACAGCATATAAGTAATAGAGCCTGAAGCATTTCTCCCTGCCCTCTCTGCCCACCGAGTCTGTTCTCTCCTGCTATACCTGACATAACAGCACACCCAAGAACTCCAGAGAAGACAGCATTTTGGGTTAACAGAAGAATGACCTTCCCAAATGCAATTGCCACCAGTAGCTGCTGGTAGGCATCTGGCCTTGGGAGACTTCCTTTAAGCCCACCTGAGGGCTGAAGCTGGAGTCCACTGGTGACAGAGCAACCCTGAGGACACTGTCGGCTTTCAGCTGCCTTTCACCTTTAAGCACTTTGGGGCACCAGATGTTGGAAGCTCATATCAGAGAGCTTTGCCTTTTGCTTTCTTCCCTTTTGATTTTATATTTAACTAAAATGTCAGCAGAAGAGTGGAGGATGAATAGGCTTTGCATCGATGTTTAATCGTGGTCAACATTTTCCAGTAAAAATTCAATTGCAGATTAGAAAACTAGAGTAGGTACCAAAGAGCCGGGAGGGGAAGAGGAAAGAGTTGATTCCTAAGTGCTGAAAAGGGATAGGGAAGAGTATGGGTGTAAGACAGTAAAAATGTATCCTTCTGGTCATGAGATTGCACCTGGAGCCAGCTGAACATCTGAGAAGAGGATGAAGCACGCATCTATCTGTGCTCGGCAGGGCAGGCTCTCAGCTGTGACAAATGACCCCCAAACCCAGGCAGCTTCACTCTCTTCCGCATCAGAGTTTACTCTTCTCTAACCTCACTGACATCACAGCCCAATGAGGTTGGAGGCTGGGGGAGGCAAGGGATGGGCTCTGCTGCATTGACCCACTTAGGGACCCAGGCTCCTTCCACTCAAGTTTCTGACATTCCCTTTGAGGCCAAGAGTTCTTTACTGTATTCTCTGTATCCAGAAGATGAGAGAAGAGTGATCACGCGAAGAAGCCAACTTTGCTCCCACTGCCCAGATCATAGGCCATATTTTCTCTCGCATTCCATTTGCGGGAACTAATTTGAGGGGCAAACTTACATGTAAGAAGACTGTAAGTTGGTCCAGGAAGCCTTCCTGGAAGTTGAGGATTGGGGTTGGTGAACCCATGGCATTATTCTTGACACATTCTAGGTTCCCCAGAAGTTGACCCCCAGGACCTTCCTCAAGTATTAATAGAACCTACTACCTGAAGGTCTCTGAGAAAGTCCCAGTGAGGACCATGTCCTTTGCCCCTGGCATGTATCTAAGGATGGAGAAAAAAGCCATTTTGTTGTTTTATAGTGGCAAACAGTGCTATAATAAAAATCCTTTTGGTCCTTCTGTTCATCATACTCCTGTGGACAAAGTCCAAGATCAGTCTCTGTATTCCAAATACAGTAATGTACATAGTCTATACTTACAATCTCTAACTGATGGCTGCATGTTAATGCTCTGAGTCTGGCTACTGTGTTATCTAAGCCTATGATGGTTATGTGTGCTTATCTGAAGCCATGTAGGTAGTTTAAGCAGTGGTTTTCAAACATTGCTGTGTTTTAGGATTGGCTGGAAAGCCTGTTAAGGTGTAGATGTTTTCCCTCCCACCACCCCAGAGACTCAGATTGGACAGGTCTGAGAGGTGGGTCTCAGCTCCTGCATTTTTAAGAAGCATCTGAGACAAGTCTGATGAGCACCACATATGGAGAACCGTTGAATCGCACCATAGTTCAGTTTCTCAGTAAGCAGATGATTTGGAATACACTTGAATTCAGAGAACTTGATACTGCTGATGTCACCTCAAAAAATAAACAAGCAGATATGACACTTGGCATAGTACACTCCAATGGGAAACATAGTTTTGGCCATGAGTCAGATGACATGGGACCAAGTCTTAACTGTCACTAACCACCCATGTGAACTCCAGTAAGCAAAGCACATATGAAACACAATTCCTGTTTCCTCTTCAGAAAGTGGGAGCCACGGTCACCTCACACTCTCCATAAAGAGCTATTTGGCTGATCAAATACATTTAAGTGTGGTAGCACTTTGAAAAATATAAATTTCTATAATAGCAGCAGGTAATATCAATATTAGATAAACTGAGGAGGTTATTTACACTTCAAAGGAATCATTTGCCCACCAAAGAGATTTCCTAACATTCCTTAACGTTTAAATGCCTGCTTACAGAAAACTAATTGGGGACTAAGGCCAGAGGAATGCACTCTTAATGCATTGTTAAAGCATTAAGGTAATAAATCAGATATGAAGGTTTCTGAAATGAGCATGTAAGACAATAGACTGATTTACAAAAATTCAGTTCATATCCATCCATCACTGAAAGCAAGGCACAACTCTAAGTAGATCTTCTTCATAGTTGTTGTTAATGACAACAGAAATTTTCCTGTCATCTTTGCATGTATAGTTATTTTATATTTCCTTTCCCCCAATTTCTTTTTAAAACCTGCTTCTCAATTATAGTTTCTATTCAGAGAATGGCAGGTGGATTTACTCACCACACTTTCCTTTGTTCTTGCTAATACTAATCCTGTTTCCTAAATCTACGCCCCTAAGAAGTGGGACATTTTTATGATGAAATAACCAGAGAAACAGGCTTTAAATGTATCAAATCCTTTCACTTTGCCTCATTTTATTAAGGCCAAGGATGCAGAATAGAGGCTAGAGTTTCTGTTCTCAGACGTGGGTTTTAGGTCTGTTACAGCAGGTAAAGATGCTGTGAGAAACAGGCATTTTTAGGGGAAATTGTAAGTCAGATATAAACAAATGCAATGGATTATGAGCAGGGATGGCTATTAAGTTCCATACCGTCAATTGGAAGTGGCTTCCTGGAATACACTGCTGAGACGGCTTCTGAAATCTTATCTGGGCACTCAGGAAGGAATGCCACAATTGATTAGTGATGTCTGCCATGGACAAGGAGTGAGAAGGAGCAAGACAGTGCTATCCTTGACTAAGATGATGGCCAAGGAGTAAGAAGGTATGGAAAAAAAGAAGAATGAACAGATTTCTAGAAATGCACAACCAATTGGCAGAATTTCTAAGTTAGTCTTTGTTGTCCAGACTTTCATCCTTCAAAGCCTACTTCCTATATTCTCCATCAAAACAACAATACATCATACATTTCTGTAATTTGTTTCCTTGCCCATTTCCCCACAGCTCAGACCTCCCTTTGACTATCACCTTCAATCTTGTGAATTCCTTGAAAATTCCCTCTGGCCCCTGGATGTTCCTTATTTTCTTTCTGCCCACCTCAAATTTCATAGTATATGAGGGTAAGTAAGCTTTTTATTAACCAATTTTATGTTTTGTTTCATTTCATTATTTGATATTCATTGACTGTTTGTGCTTTATCTGTTTTAACAAGTTAGATTTTGTCATCCTTAGGTAGTGAGGCCCTAGAAAGGATGAACCTTGCCAAGTACTGCTCTGTGAATAACATCGTGGAGTGGCTGCTGTGGTGCTCTGCCCCGATCCCCTTTTCCAGTCCCAGGGCACTCATTTCCCCAGACACTGGGAGTATTGGTGGTTGACAGCTCTTAATGCCATGATAAAGGGTGCATCCAGAGTCTTCATACAGTCATTAACCAAGATGGTGCCTTGGATAGAGAGACTGGCATGGGTTTGGCCCATCCCGTTGGGTTCCAGCTCAGCTCCAGAGGTTCTAGTTTGTCCTACATTCCCCACTTCACTTCCATTTTCCCTTCTAAAGGCCTATCCAGCAGACTTCAGGCTTGAGCATCAGACACAGAAACAACAGACTCAGATAAACTACATAACCAGCTCCAATGACTGTATAGGTCATGTCCCTTTAACAAGTAATTTCCAGTCTTATCTATCTATCTATCATCTATTGATCCATCCACCTTTCTATCCATCCATCCATATATCTATCTACCTACGTATGGTTCTATTGATCCATCCCTCCATACCTTCCCATCTTAACGGTTCTCCTGTGACCAAACTCTGGCTGATGTAGTCACCTTGCAGTAATCTCCCCCACTTGAAGTGAGCAGCTGAGCCTAAGGTGACAACCCCTCCCCACATCCAATAACGAGTTGACATGGGGTTATAAAGGCCTGGACCTCTTGCTTCAGGGTAGGACAACTCTACAGGGACTCTCAGCTCTTGAGCTCACTGTGGGGCTAGCTGAGGTCTCTTTATGACTGCATCACTATCCAACTTCTCCCTATGCCCAGACTTGATTCCTCCACTTCTCCCCTTCCTCCCTGCCCTGCTGCAGGGATTAAGCCCCAGGGCACACTCAGTCAATTTCCTGTAGGCAAACTCTGTCTTTGAGTCTTATTCCTAAGGAACTCAACTGAAGTGACAGTTTAGTTTCATTCATTTCAGTTTGGCAAACTTTCATTTAGCATGCCTTTGGAGTAGGCACTGTGTGGACACTCAAAGTACAAAGGTGAGTAACACTCAGTTACTGCTCGCAGAGAACACATAATAATATAGACAGAAACATGCGCAGGTGACTTCAAGGCCTAGGCATGTCCAGAAAGCTGCAGTGGTAGCCTCTAGCCCATACAATTCAAGAAAGACCTCCTAGTATGCCTGACCTGAGTCTTGGGTGAGTAAATATTTGTCTGGCGAGGTGGGAAGTGCTCTCTAGACAGAGGAGACAGCATGAACAAGGACATGGATTCTGAAAGGGCACAGAGAGTGCACTTTGGTGTTACAAGAGAGTAGTGTGAGGGCTTGAACTTGCACATTATTTTATAGGCAATGGAGAACCATGGAAAGAGTTTCTGCAGAGGAATGACATGGTCAGATTTGTGTTTCAGAAACATCAGTCTGGTGACTTGAAGAGGAGCGTGGTTGTATTAGTCTGAGTTCTCCAGAAAGACAAAACCAATGCGATATACAAGAGGGGATTCATTAGAGAACTGGCGCAAAGAGGAAGCGAAGCCCTGTAAGAGGCTGTCTGCAAGCTGCAGGACCAGAGCAGTCAGTAGAGTGGCTCAGTCCAAGTCCAAGCCTGGGAGCCTCAGAACCACAGAAGGAGATGGTAAAGCCCCCAGCTGGGGCTGCAGGCCCGAGACCCCCCTGGAAGGATGCTGGTCCAAGTCCCAGAGCCTGAAAGCCAAAGAACCTGGAGTCTGATGTTCACCAGTAGGAGAAGAAAAGGCATCCCACACCAGAGGCCAGAGCGAGAGAACGAGATATCTTCCCTCTTCTCCCTGTTCCAGCTGAGCCCCCAGCCAATTGGAGGGTGCCTGCTCACATTGAGGGGGTGTCTTCTTCTCTGAATCCACTGACTCATTCATCAGTTTCCCCTGGAAACACTCTCACAGTCACACCCAGGAGCCATGCTTCATCAGCCATCTAGCCATCTCTGAATTCAGTCATGTGGACACGTACAATCAACCGTCACAGCGGTGGATGTGGTGGATGTGGTGGGCTCGCACTCCATGTCTATTTCAAACTTCTCTTAGAGAGCCCTCCTCTACTGCGGTTCTGCAGTGACTAGAAAGCTCAAAACTACACCTCTAGGGTGTAATTTGGGTTCCGGACATGATTTAGGTTTTATCAATTAGAAGTATTTGCCCGGGATTTGGGAGGTGGGAGCGAGGCTGCACCCCTGGGTGACCTGCTGGTCCCTTGCTCATGGAGGTGCTGGGTTTTTCTGCCATGGTTTCATGATCACAGTTGCTTCGAATCATGGCTGTTTCCTAATTGCCATGGCTTTCTGAGCACGCTGGCATCTGATTATGGCAATGGAGGCATGGTTCTGGAGCTGGCAGCTCAAGCATAAGCTTCTTTGTTTGGCGCACAGCTTCCAGATTATAAAAGAGGCAGTAAATACCACGCACTCAGGTTCCGCAATGTGGCTCTCGAAGCTAGTTTCAAAAGCTCAACCTGTTTCTTCAGCTTTTCCAGCAATTCTATAAGCCATTTAATGCCTCATGACAAATCACCGTCTACTTAACCAGGATAGAGTGAATTCTGTTCTCTGCAACTGAATCCTGATCAATACCAGTGCCAAGACTAAAGGCAGAGAAACCTGTTACAAAGCTGTTACAAATGTTCAGACAGATGATAAACAGGGTTGTGGGGATAGGGAGGAAGAGAGGCATTAGAAAAACGTGGAGGAGGTAAAATTGGTAGCACTTGGTGATTAATTAGTTGTTAAGGATGGGAAGTTAGAAAAGTAATTGCTAGGATGACTCAGTTTTCTGTTCAGACAACTCAGATCAAATATTGGGGGAGAAGCAACCTGGGGGATAGGAGGCAACAATGAAGAGTTCAGGTACCTAAGGAGTGTCCAAGTAATTTTTCTATTGTTTCATAATTAAATCAGCCATAACTGCACATGCAATTGTGTAATGATTTATTACTATTGATTTCTTCCTTGAATCTGTGAATTCCACAAAAGTAGGAACCACATATACTTATTCATCTCTGGCACAGTCTCTGGCAAAGAATAGTTTACGTGTTCAACGGACGTTTGTTGAATGTGGAATAAGTGAGTTGGATATAAAAACTGTAATGATCGTAGTCAGCATTATCAAGATGAGCAGTCTCAGGCACTGTGCTATGAATAGCTATTAGACACTTGGCAAAATTGTGCTTTTTTGATAATGATGATGGCGATGTTGATGATGATGACAATGATAATATGTTTGACCAGGAACATCTTTATGGCTGGAAAACCAAGCCAGAGGTATGGAATTTTATCAGCATTCTCCTAAAACCCAGAAAAAAAATAGGCCAGAATCTCCTACTTCCATCAAACTGTGCTTCTGTTACATATTCATTAAGTGACAGTCATGCGGTAGACCTATTAGGAAGTTCTCCCAGGTGTTTTGCACGGAAAAGGGCTTCTGTTGATCTGTCGTGTACTCAGTGCAATTGCCAGCTCTCGTAAATCAAAGCCAAAGTTGACTCCAGCGACTCAGAGAAAAGCACGCCCTCAGCCAGACTGATTCCTGCAGCTGCTCCTGGGGCGAGGCAGCAGCCGGATCATTATCTGCAACATGATCATGAAGCCGGGCTGTGCTCGGGGCACGGTTCCTTCCTGGTTTTTGTGTAGTCACTACCATACTGTGTGCCTGCTGGGTGTACACTGCCTCCTTCTACACGTGTGTGCAAGAGGCAACCATCTGACCCACCAGACCCAACACCCCTTGTAAAACCACTTATTATGCCTCCTTCACCTGCCCGAAGTGAAATTCAGAGATAGTATTTCTAGATGCATACATAATTGCAAATAAATCAGTTTCTCTTAACTGTAATAGTTAAGGGAACTAAGATCGAAACTTACAATAAGATGATGTGTGCCTCAACATGTGAATGACCACACTATTAAACATGAGGAAGTGCTGCCATGCTTGGACCCATATGAAATCCCCATGAATGTGACAGCTGCAAATGTAGACTCATAAGGGTACGTTATAATATTAAACAGTACTTTGATACCAGCACAATAAAGAAAATTTTTCCCTTGGTTTACACAGTGGTGACATTCTTTGGAAATTCAGTGTCTGTTAAACTACACAAACCAAAATAAAACCCCCAAACAAACAAAAAGACCAAAGCTGTTGTTAAGGTTCTAGATGATTAAAAACAGGTTTTTCACCTCTGTATTACCCAGAGGGATAAACAGAGTTGTGTGGGACTCATGCAATTCTTAATCATGAGGACTGCCTATAGGCAGTGGCCTACTGAATGCCAATAGTCACTTAATCATTGTGATGACAAGAAAACTGCTCTCTCAAATTTTCAAATGCCCCTTTGGGCATAGTGCCAACCCCACTGAGAACCATGTTATTCCAGCAAGAGCTCCCCTATCAGATCACTTCATTGAGCAGCCTGCCCACTTAAGAAAATATAGAACCAGGGGACTGGAGTTAAGGTCTGGGAGGACAACAGGAAGCTACTATGGTTTTGAAACTGTAATCCAGCCACAAGGGTCAGCATAATGGAAATTTGCTCAGCACACATTTTGCAAGGATTCACTACTATAAAAGTCATAAACAAATAGCAATGGAAGTTCAGCAGGCTTCATCTCTTTTGGTACCTGAAGTTTATTCCTGGGATAGCAGTTCAACCTAATGGCTTGAAATCATTATCTGGTTAGAAGTATTCAGTAAAAAGGGGCAGGCGCAGTGGCTCACACTTGTAATTCTAGCACTTTGGAAGACAGAGTTATCTCAAGATAACTTGAGATCAGGAGTTCAAGACTAACCTGGCTAACATGGTGAAACCCCATCTCTACTAAAAATACAAAAATTAGCAGGGTGTGGTTGCACTCGCCTATAATCCCAGCTACTCAGGAGGCTGAGGCAGAAGAATCACTTGAACCAGGGAGGCAGGGGTTGCAGTGAGCTGAGATTGCACCACTGCACTCCAGTCTTGGGCGATAGAGCGAGATTCCATCTCAAAAAAAAAAAAAAAAAAGTAGCCAGGCATGGTGGCGGGCACCTGTAATGCCATCTACTCAAGACGCTGAGGCGGGAGAATCACTTGAACCCGGGAGGTGGAGGTTGCAGTGAGATGAGATCACGCCACTGCACTCCAGCCAGGGCAACAGAGCAAGAGTCCATCTCAAAAAAAGAAGTATTCGGTAAAAAGGATCATTTAAAGAACAATAATCGCATATCAAAACACTTTGCACAAGGCATTTTATTGAAGATTAGGGAGTAACTACCTCAGTTTGAATCTCAGTGGTCACTCACTAGCTGTGTGATCTTGGATAAGCTACTTAACATCTCAGTGCCTCACAATAATAATAGTGTTTCTGTTACATACTGTCGAATACATCATAGAGTTCTGATGAGCAGTGAGTGCGTTCATGTTCATAGTAGAATAGTGTCTGGCATACAGCATAGGTACATCATATGGACATGTTAAAATAGCCTAATATGTACATTTTAAAAACAATGAAAAAGTCTCATTCCTATAAAAAGTATTTACACAAATGAAGTATCATAACCCATAAAAAGGAAGACACATAAATAATACAACAATTAAAAAAGATGTTTCAAAGCCATTCAAGACTGATTGTCAAATGGATATGGTAGCAATCTGAGAAACTCGGAGGAAAGATGGGTCTCAATGAACAGATCTGGGGACACCACATAGGGGAAGATCTTAGAGTGACTCCCAAGGGACAGCAATCATCTATATTGGTGAAACGAAGTGGGTACCAGCCCGGATCACCCAGGCCTTGGGAAGCAGAGCCATCACCAGAGGCCTAGAGGCTAGCTGGGACCGGACTATGACAGGCCAGCCCCCAGCCCATGGGGCTGCAAGAAGTCTCACTCCTATCCCTGTTCCTCTCCATCCTGTTAGGAAACTCTTTTTATTTTTACACTTTTTCTTTACGGCAATATCAGTACCTATTTTTTAATTCCCCTCTTTTCTTACACAAAAGAGAACATTCTATATAACCCAGTATTTGCTTGCTTCTCACTTTAGAAAACACCCTGAGACTTCTTCCATATTGGCATTCAGAAAACTTCAGTTTTTCTTTGACTACTGCATAGTATTTTATTGTATGTTGTACCACGATTTATTTAACCATCCTCCCATCAATGAATATTTGGGTTGCTTCCAGTCTTTTACTATTGCATTGCTGTAGTAAATAACCTTGCGCACATGTCAGGTATGCTGGGTGGATTCCCAGAAGCAGGACTGCTGGGCGAATGGGTGAATGCTTCTGTAATTTTGGTAGCTATCGCCAGGTTGCTCATTATGAAGTAGTAGCATCATTTTGCATTCTCAGCAACCATGTATGAGGATGTCTGTCCCCACAGTCTCACTAACAGGGGATGATGGGGAACCTGGCAACTTTTGGTTGTCTGCTCATCTGGTAGATGGAAAACTGAAGTTTGGTTGAACTTCGAACTTTAGGTTGTCTGCTAATCTGGTAGATGGGAAGGTGTATTTTACTGTGTTTTTTCATTTGCATGTATCTTATTGCCAGTGAGGTTGTGAGCCTCCTCGTATATTTAAAGACCATTTGGATTTGTCTTCAATGTCATGTTCTTGGCTCATTTTTTCTATTGAATTTTTGGAATTTTTTCCATTTTTAGAAAGTTTTTATTAAGGAAATTAATGAACCGAAAGTATGTTAAGCGTTTTCTTTTACCTTTTTTACAGTTTTGGCATTATTTTAAAGAACTACTGTTCACCCTGAACAACGCAAGTTTGAACACACAGATGCACTTTTACAAGGAATTTTTTCCATAGCGGTTATACCGAGTGTACCTGCCCCTCCTCCCTTCCCTTTCACCTCCTCGACCTTTTCTGTTTCTGCCATTCCTGGAACAACTAGATTGCCCCCTCTTCTTCCTCTTCTTCCTCAGCCTGCTCAGTGTGAAGACAGTAAGGATGAAAACGTTTATGATGATCCACTTACACTTGATTAAAAGTAAATATATTTTCCTCATGATTTTCCTACAACATTTTCTTTTCTCTGTCTCTCTCTCTTTTTTGAGAAGGAGTTTTGCTCATCTCAGGCTGGAGTGCAATGGCGCGATCTCAGCTCACTACAACCTCTGCCTCCCTGGTTCAAGTGATTCTCCTGCCTCAGCCTCCCGAGTAGCTGGGACTACAGGCATGCACCACCATGCCTGGCTAATTTTGTATTTTTAGTAGAGATGGGGTTTCTATGTGTTGGTCAGGCTGGTCTGGATCTCCCGACCTCAGGTGATCTGGCCGCCTCGGCCTCCCAAAGTACTGGGATTGCAGGCGTGAGCCACCGCACGCGGCAACATTTTTTTTCCTCTAGCTTACTTTATTGTAAGAAGACAGTATATAATACATATGAATACAAATTATGTTATGTATAATACATAAAACATACAAGTCAATCAACTGTTTATGTTACTGGGAAGGCTTCTGGTCAACAGTATGTTATCAGTACTTAAGTTTTGGGGAAGTCAAAAGTTACAGACAGATTTTTGACTACATGGGATGTTAGTGTTCCCAACCCCTGCATTGTTCAAGGGTCAACTGTAATAACTTACTAAAATCATTTATTCCTTATGTTAACATCGACTTCATAAATATATTCATTTAATAAATAAGGCCGGGCGCGGTGGCTCACGCCTATAATCCCAGCACTTTGGGAGGCCGAGGCGGGTGGATCACGAGGTCAAGAGATCGAGACCATCCTGGTCAATATGGTGAAACCCCGTCTCTACTAAAAATACAAAACATTAGCTGGGCATGGTGGCGCGTGCCTGTAATCCCAGCTACTCAGGAGGCTGAGGCAGGAGAATTGCCTGAACCCAGGAGGCGGAGGTTGCGGTGAGCCAAGATCGTGCCATTGCACTCCAGCCTGGGTAACAAGAGTAAAACTCCGTCTCAAAAAAAATAAATAAATAAATAAATAAATAAATAAATATATTGAATAAATCTAGAATATATTCAATAAAACATATTCAATGAAATCCCAAAATTTTAATATATTTAAAATCTATTCAATATATAAAAACATAAGTATATTTAATATCCTAACATTTATTTAATAAATAAATATATTGAATTTTATGCCAGCTATTGATGATAAAAATTATAACTTAAGGGAGCTTCTCTTGAAAAGTAACAAGTGCAGAAGATGAGCTTAAAATCTGATCTGGTGCAAGGAATGATAATAATATTTGACATTTGCCCTTTGCACTTTACAAGTCACTTTCACAATTATCATCTTTTTAGTAACTCATGGATAACTTTTAAGGTTGTATTAGTTAAGTGTTTGTTTTGCTATGGTGAAGGAAAACTGAAAACAACATTGCCTTAAGCAAAACAAAATGTTTCTGTCCTATACAAGTCTACATGAGAGGTCTAGGGCTGGTATTGGGCTCCATGGTGCCAGATATGTTGGCTCTTTATGTTACCTCAGCTTCATGGCCCAAAATAGTGACATCTATGGTCCAGACAGCAGGCTAGGAGAGAGTAACAAGTAAGACAGCAAATGCACATGCTTACTCTCTCTTAAGGACAGTTCCAGCTGCTACAAGGCCTTTCCATTTATACCAAGTTGGCCAGAACTCACTCACACGGCCACATCTATTTGCAAGGAAGGCTAGATGCCAGCTAAAGATGGTTGCCAGAGGAGCATTTACTACAAATGGAGAGAAGATACTGGGGTTCAATAAGAGCTTCCTTCCAGAAAAATACATAGAAAAGCCATCATTATTCTCATTATAAAGGGGCAGAATGGGACAACTATTTTCCTGTTAAAGACGTTTAATTGAGCACATCTCCTTCGTCCTAACACTTCACAAAAAGAATAGTGAAGGGAGAAAAGGCATGAACCCCTAAAAGTAAAGAGCATGAAGAAGGGGCTCTATCAGTGGATGAGTGGTTTTAGCACATTTCTGAAAACAAAAAAAGGACAAGTGAGAAATTTTGATGGTGTCGCAGTAGAGGATGAAGTCAATCTGCCTCGCAGAATCTGGGAAAGGTTCTGGGCCTGAGTTTTCAGGCAAGGAAGAGGGGAGGACTGGGCACTGGAACTGAAAAGGGAGATTGATTCAAGGTCTGTATATAAAACATTTGTCCCCCTCCCCCATACAGAATGCATGACAGCCAGGAAATTACCACCATTTCTAAAAAGCTTCATTTTTCTCTAAAGAAATTATACAAATGGCCTGGAAAAACTGGGACAGCTGGCATGACTATTGCTACCGCAGAAACCGTCCTTCTTATCCTTTCTTTTAGAAATCTCCAGAGCAAGAGTCAGTTTCCTGCCTACCTATACTAGAGCAGTCTACCAGTCCACAAGTTCTATCCATGTATCCAGAACTCCTAATTCTTAACTCCTTATTCTTAAGTATCAATAGACAATCAAAGTTTAAATGCCTTGAAAACATCACCCTAAAGAAATAGAAATGATTCAAGAATAGAAAAGAACTTAAAAATAAAATTCAACAGTATCTTCAGAGTAAAGTGACCATGTAATTAATTTATTACCTAACCTGGAACAATTCTGAGAATGATATGGGGATCTATAAATAATTATGCCAGGACAACAGATGTAAACCATAACTGTCCCCTCCAAATCAATATATATGATCACCCTATGTCAGAAAGATTTAAATGGGTGTTGTACTCATAAATAAGTACAGGATGCTAACAAAAAGAAACAGGAGAGGTGACACCGCAGCTGATATCGCAGAAATATGAAAGATCAGAAAAGATTGCTATGAACAACTACATACCAACAAATTGGATTACCTAGGAAAATGGATAAATTCCTAGAAACATATAACCTACCAAGGCTGAATCATAAAGAAATAGAAAATCTGAACAGACCAATAACAAATAAGGAGACTAAACTAGTAATAAAAGGTCTCCCATCAAAGAGAAGCCCAGGTTGGGCATGGGGCACACACCTATAATTCAAGCTACTCAGGAGACTGAGAAAGCATAATTACTTAAGTTCAGGAATTCAAAAGCAGCCTGGACATCATAGTGAGACTCCATCTCAAATTTTAAAAAGTAAAAGAAATGAAGAAAAAGCCCTGATTGGCTTTACTACTGAATTCTCCCAAAAACATTTAAAGAAGTAATACCAACCCTTCTCAAACTCTTCCAGAAAATTTGAAGAAGAGATAATGTTTTCAACCTCATTTTATGAGGCTATCCTTACCCCAATACAAAAAGCCAGACTAGGACATTACAAGAAAAGAAAATTACAGGCCAATATTCCTGATGAGCACAGGTGCAAAAAACCTCAACAAAATACTAGCAAACAAAATTCTACAGCACCTCAACAAGATCATTCACCATAATCAAGTGGGATTTATTTCAAAGATGCAAGGATGATTCAATATACACGAATCTATACATGCGATATACCACATTAGCAGAATGAAGGATAAAAGCTGTATGATCATCTCAGTAGATGTAGAAAAAACATTTGACAAAATTAAACATTCATTCATGATAAAAACTCTCAACAAATTAGGTATGTAAGGAACGTACCTCAACACAATAAAAAGCCATATATGACAAACCCATAGCTAAAATGATACTCAATAGTGAAAAGTTGAAAGCTTTTATTTTAAGATTAGGAACCAGACATTGAGGCTCACTCTTGTCACTTCTATTCAACATAATGTTAAAAGTCCCAGCCAGAGCAATTTAGGCAAGAAAAAGAATAAAAGGCATACGGATAGGAAAGGAAAAAATTAATTTGTCCTTGTTTGCAGATGGCGTGATCTTATATAAACAAAACCATAAAGACTCTACAAAAACAGTTAGAACTAATAAATTGAATTCAAAGCTGCAGGATACAAAATCAGTATAAAAATCAGTAGTGTTTTATACACTAACAATGAATTATTCAAAAGAGAAATTAAGAAAAGAATCCCATTTACAATGGCTGCAAAAAACAAATTTAGAAATAAACTTGACCAAGGAAGTAAAAGACCTGTACACTAAAGACTAGAAAATTGATTAAAGAAATTAAATCAGACACAAATAAATGGCAAGATATCCTGTGTTCATAAATTAAAATAATTAATATTGTTAAAATGTCCATACTATCCAGTGATCTACAAATACAATGCAACACCTATCAAAATTCCAATGACATATTTTACAGAAATTTGTAGCAATTCCAAAGTCCTATGATCCCCAAATAGCCAAAGCAATCTTGAGCAAAAAGAACAAAGCTGGAGATATTACACTACCTGACTTCAAAATATATTACAAAGCTATAGTAATCAAAGCTATTTGGTACTGGCAAAAAACAGACGCATAGAACAATCAAACAGAATAGAGAGCCTAGAAATAAATTTACACATCTGCAGTTAATTGAGTTTCAACAAAAATACCAAGAACACACAATAGGGTAAGGATAGTCTCTTCAAAAAATAGTGTTGAAACAATTGGACATTCTCATGCAGAAAAATAAAATTAGACCTTCATTTCATACTATATACAAAAACCAGCTCAAAATGTATTAAAGACTTAAATGCATGACCTGAAACTATTAATCCTTAGGAAAAAATGTAGGATAAAAGCTTCATGACATTGGTCTTGGCAATGATTTTTAAATACAGATATTGATCAACTTACAACCTATGCAACTTATGACCATTCGACTTTACGACCACAATCGCTAGCCATGACTGCTCTGTGTCTGGCAGTGCAAACGTTGCCCAGCTGGGCGTACCACAGTGCGGACCAGCTTCCGGCAGCACTGCCATCTCCACGTGCACCATTTCAACTGTTATCCCAGACTCGGTACAGCAATTTGTGTTTCGTGTCTTGGATATTTTTCATCAAACCCCTCCCAATAAACTTCTTATACATTTCGAAGCAATGGACCCAAACATCGAACGATTTCCAAGGATTGAACGGATGGCGCATGATGTGTTTCGTCCGTATCGTGAAATTTATGAAGAAAAAAAGAAACATACAATTCAGACAAAACTCACCATGTTTGTGAAAAAACCAACTCCGGTAACCCCAACTGCTGCCTCAGATGACGACATCAACGATCTGCAGCCAAGCACCAGCGGCCAATAAATGTTTCGTACATGTTTATGTATTTTGATATGTTTTGCAATTGGGAAAATGTTTCCTATGGTATTTTTTACACCTGTATTTTGTATTTTTGTATGCACCTGTATTTTGTAATTTTGTATGTTTTGCAAATATTAAACCAGTTGTACTGGTAATGCAGTGTTTTACTTAAACCTGACCAATGTAAAAATAAGAAACAAAATGGTGTAGAGATGATACAAATGGCATAAAATGAACAAAGAAAATTATGATATATAACAATAATGAAAGAAAATTATGATAAAATATGACTTAAAGATTTTTATAACATCATTTCACAGTACTGTACATGTAGCCTATTCAACTTATGACCAAATCGTGTTACAACCAGTCTGTCAGACCCAATTGTGGTCTAAGTCAAGCACTAGCTGTATTATCCCAAAAGCACAGGCAATAAAACTGAAAATAGACAAAGATTACTCAAACTAAAAAGCTTCTGCACAGCTAAGGAAACAATCAAAAGAGCAAAGAGAATCTATTTGGGAGAAAATATTTACAAATCACACATCTAATAATGAGTTAATATCCAAAGTATAAAAAGAACTCAAAAATAACTCAATAACAAGAAAACAAATAACTTGATTTTAAAAGTGGGCTTGCAATCTGGCATGGTGGCTCACACCTGTAATCCCAGCACTTTGGGAGGCCGAGGCGGGTGGGTTGCCTGAGGTCAGTAGATCAAGACCAGTCTGGCCAACATAATGCAACCCCATCTCTACTAAAAATACAAAAAACAAAAATAAAAAATAAAATAAAATTAGTGGAGTGGTGGCATGAGCCTGTTATCTCAGCTACTCGAAGGGCTGAGGCAGGGGAATTGCTTGAATTAGGGAGGTGGAGGTTACAGTGAGCCGAGATCACGCCACTGCACTCCAGCCTGGGTGACAAAGGGAGACTCTGTAAAATGCTCAACATCACTAATCATCAGATTAATGCAAATTAAAACCACAGTGAGCTATTGCTTCACACCTGTTAAAATGGCCATTATCAAAAACAAAAAAGGTGGCTGGGTGCAGTGGCTCATGCCTGTAATCACTTTGGGAGGCTGAGGTAGACAGATCACTTGAGGTCAGGAATTTGAGATCAGCCTGGCCAACATGGTGAAACCCCGTCTCTACTAAAAATACAAAACCTAGCCAGGTGTGGTGGGGGGGCACCTGTAATCCTAGCTGCTCGAGAGGCTGAGGCAGCGGAATCACCTGAACCTGTGAGGTGGAGTTTGCAGTGAGCTGAGATCGTGCCACTGCACACCCGCTTGGGGAACAGAGTGAGACTCTGGAAAAAAAAAAAAAACCATGAAAGATAAGTGCTGGCAAGGGCATGGAGAAAAAAGGAACCCTTGCACACTGTGGGTGGGAATGTAAATTAGTATATCAACTACAGTAAACAGTAAGGAGGTTCTTCAAAACATTAAAAATAGAACTACTATATGATCCAACAATCTCACTACTGGGTATATATGCATCCAAAGGAAAACCAATACATCAAAGAGATTTCTACACTCCCACATACATTGCAGCATTATTCACAATAGCCAAAAAAAGTCATGACCTGCCTGGCCAAGCCAAAATGTGAAACCAACTTGAAATTCTATTCAGCCTTAAAGAAGGCTGTTGCAACAACAGGGGTGAACCTGAAGGACATTATGTTAAGTGAAATAGGTCAGACACAGGAAAACAAATACTGCATGATCTCACATGTGGAACCTAAAAACGTTGAACTGGTAGAAGCAGAGAGTAGAATGGTGGTTACCAGGGGCTGGGGAGGTATGGGTAGGGGGTGATGGGGAGTTGTTAGTCAAAAGATACAAAATATCAATTAGCTAGGAAAAATAAGTAAAAGAGATTCATTGTATAATATGGTGACTATAGTTAATAACAGTGTATTGCATTCTTGAAAATCTCTACGACAATACATTTTAAATGTTCTCACCACAAAAATGAAATATGTGAGGTAATGTATAAGTTAACTCGATTTAGCCATTTGATAACGTCTATTTCAAAACATGTACACAATACATACATACAATTTTTACTTGTGAATTTAAAAAATTAATAAATAAGGTGAAAAAGACAACTACATCAAAAACATGTATATAGTATTGTCTTATTTCCAATTCCAAGGAAAGTGAAAACTTTCAACAGAGGAAAAATGACTAGGTCATATGGCTAGAGTTTTCATATCTGAAAATGGTGATAATAATCATTTAGGTTTGCTGTGAGAAATAAACTAATTTATGTAAGTAAAATATGTAAAATAGTCCCAGGCACACAGAAATAAATGTTAGCTATTATGTTTATTATGACTAACAGCAAGACACATCAGACAAAAAGATATTTCTATAATATGTGCCCTGTTTTTCCCAAATTTCATTAGGATTTTAAAGAGCCTTATATACTACCTTTTCATCTATTTTGTTTCTTGGATACTTGATTTGTGATTATTTGATTTTGCTTTGTCTACATTTTCTGTCTATACTGTTTATACCCCCGTTTCATTTCAGTTTTATGTTGCCAATATTTTAGTTTATATCTGCCTGTTAGTGCCGGCAAATTTTTAGGTATCATGTTCGGCTCTTAGAAGTAAATATAAAAAGTATGCTATCCATCAGAACACATCAAAATAATTAGTAGTTTTTCTTATTGCCATTAACAGGTTTATAATTTGCCTTAGCATTTATGCCTAAGAGAAGGACTATTTGTGATATTTAAACACTTAGCTGGTACAACATCACCAACCAAGCAGAACAGGCAGGACCGCACAGAATGGGCACTGGCCTTAAATCCCAGTAAGCCGTTCTCTGGTTTCCCAGCTGAAGATCAGTCCTGACTAAAAGAATTTGAGAGGAAAAAAATGGACTTTTCTTTCTTCTTAGAAGTTTTAGATAGGCTTTCTTTTCTCCTACCCCAGAATAACTCCATTGTCAATTATTTCTTCAAAAATAGTCACAGGAATTGGAAATCACTAATAATCAAGTAGTGATTGCCATTTCTAAATTTTCAGATATTCTACCTTCTGGTATTATGGTTCCCTGCCACATTTCCATGGAAGTGAGAGATAATCAAGCCAGTGGCATGCATACTGGCTCAAAGAAGGACAGAAAAAATAAAATAATCAGAAACCAGGACAGAGTTCTCAGAAATTTAAAAATATGATTGCAAAGTTTATAGAAATAATGGAATAAAAAGTTGAGGAAAAATCTTCCAGAACATAGAGGAAAAAAGAGAAAAAGGATAAAAAAATTTGAAGAAAACAGGCACAAAAGACCATTCTTGGCATTGACTTTTAGGAGTTGGCATCTGACTTTTGGCATCTACAAAAGAGAGAACAATGAAAATCAAAGGGAATGTAATCAAGGAAATAATAGAAGAAAAATCTCAGAAGTTGCAAAATACAAGGACTGCCAAATTCCCAGCAAGAAAAAAAAAGAAACAGTTATTCGGCTAAGACACCCTCATTACACCCTCACTGTGGAATTTCAGAACGCCAGGAATCAGAAGATTCTAAGAGATTCCAAAGAGAAAAAAGTAAGTCCCCTGCAAAGGAAAGAGAATCAAACTGATATCAAATTTCTAATTCACTGATATCAGATTTCTAATTCACAACGCACAGATGCCAAAATGCAGTACAATAAAGTCTTTAAAAGTTTTGAAAGCAAATTATTTTAAACTAGAATTCTATATCAAACTAATCAAGCATTGAAGTGTGAGTGCATAATAAAGGCAGTTTTCGATAGTCAAGAATGAAATTTACTCCTACATATCCCTTCTAAGAAAGTTACTTGAGTGTATCAACCCCAGAAAAACTAAGGCAAACTCCCAGACAATGGAAGATTTTTTGTTTTTGTTTAAAAAAAAAAAGAAATAATATAACTTATCCAGAAAATTCCTGGTTGCCTGTTGTCAGTTGACCTAGCAAGCAATTAGTCTGAATTAAAACAGAATGTCAATGGAATCCAAGAAGAATGAAATGAATTCCCAAGACTAAAAAGAATGAGTAAAAGCTGAATGTGATAATGAAGTATATGTCTCTTCTATCAATAAAAGCAACAACAAAGCAATCCGAAACTTCAGGAAAAACAAAAAAGTGTAAAATAAGTCAATTCGAAGAGAAACTAAACTAAAATGTGCTATTTTCTGATCAATGGATGAGCAGGAGAAAGAAGACTATTTGTTCCTGATGCTAGAGACATTTTGCACTGGGGTCATGACACGGAACTATAGAGAAGAAATGTAATCACAGCACATTGCTTAGCTCTGTAATTAACAATATTTACAAAGTCACAATGTAAGCACTGTTTTCTGGTTTTCAGTTTTTAGAATCAACCTGTAAACAAAGCAGGGGAAACTTAATTGTGGTTACAGAGTAGATAGAATTTGGGAGGTAAGAGAGTAGAGAGGTAGAGGAAAATCATTTTGCTTCTATCTCATCTTACAAAATGAGGAGACAAAGGGATCATTGACTGTTGATTAAACAATTAGAGGTTCATCTACAGTTACAACTGTAACTCAGAAACTAAAATAGCTAGAACTTTCAAAACCTGCAAGGGAGTGGGGGACATGAATTAAAACTTTACCCCAGAAGGAAGTGGGTGGATAATGTCTACCAAGGTTGTTGATCAAGACACACCCATTGTAAACATACCATTTGGAAATGGAGTAAGAAACCACGAGCTAAAAACAGAAACTGTTTAAAGGCTGTTTTCTGTGGGAAGCAAAATAAGGATGGAGAGAGAAGGGGCAAGGAGACTGTCTCTTTACATTACAAAACCTCTGGATGATTTGATATTTTAATCAGGTGCATGAATCACTCTGAAAAAAAAAACTTGAATTTAAGTCTCAGAAACCCATTTCACAGACATATAAATACAAAAGTTGGCTACAAAATAAATGACAGATTCATAATAAAGTGAAAGAAAGCAGGGGCTCAGATGAGGTGAATCATCCCAGCTTACACTGGCTTGTGGCTAGCAAGGGGCAGAGTTGGGATTTGAACCCAGTTCTTCCAAGACTGAGTGCAGTGCCTGATTCACAGGGCCTTGGTGAGGGTCAAGGAGATCCAAGTGAGAAAGTGTGTTGTGAGCTGTGGAACACAGTGCAAAGGCTGAGCCCTCTTTCAACTATTCCATCTGCCTGTACTCACCAGCTACCTACAAGTACTTAGTCACTTCACTCCTGTCTGAGATTTTGATGGGACCCAACTGTTGTCAGTTGACCTAGCAAGCAGTTAGTCTGAATTAAAACAGAATATCAATGGAATCCAAGAAGAATGGAATGAATTCCTAGGAGTATGAAAAGTGGGTAAAAGCTGCATGTAATAAGGAAGGTACATGTCTCTTCCATCAACAACAACAAAGTGATCAGAAACTCCAGGGAAAACAAAAAATTGTACAAATAAATCATACTCCAAATAGAAACTAAACTAAAATGTGGCATTTTTCTGAGCAAACATAAGTAGCCCATGTGACAGATAAATGGGCACTTTACATGTATGAAAGTCCTAGGGGGTAGTCTCTAAAAAATGCATTGTAAATGCAACAGCATTTACAACGAATGTGAGGCATCTCCAATGAAAAGGAAAGAAGTCAAACCTTCTGTAAGGTGAATAGTCTTTTTGCAATAGGAGCAATCAACTCCAGTGTATCCAAACGTGTTTGCACCGTGACTTCTGAAGCATCTCGTTCACCCTATCATGGGCTAGTGAAATGGAGCAGTGCTGTCCCAAGGCCTCCCTCCTGCCTTCTCCTTGACTTCTCTGGCTTACCCTCATTTGCTTCTTTACCTTCAGACTTCAGCTGCTGGTACTTCTGGGGGCTGATTTCTGTCCCCTTGCCTGGCTTAGTGACCTAGTCCCAGTACCTTTTCAGAACTACTGACTCCTCAACAAACAGTGATTGTGTGCCCACTGAGCTAACCACTGAGGCTCTATGACAAAGACACTATCTCTCTGCCCTCCAGGGATTTAGGGTGGATAGGAGGTATTACCAACACTGCAAGGACCTTCCTTTTCTACACATCTGCTCCAGGTAAGGAACTGAACTGCCTGAAGTTCGGTTCTGGGCCTCACACAGACCGAACCTCCTCTTTCCCTCCTCCTCCTGGGAAGGACTGGCAGAGGCAAGCAGAGTTTGGGTTCCTCATCTGCCCTTAGGTGCTTTTGCCTATTACAGGTGATGGTTCCCATCCTGGACCCCGCTTCTTATCTGAATTCATGGGTCCCTGGTTATGCGAGAAGGATTCGAATATTGCAAACTTCTACTTCCAAGGAGGGGCTTGACAGAAAGCCTCAAATACTATAATCTGGAAACACAAATCAAATATGTACAGCCATTTATGTAGCTAGGAGGCCATTATGGAAGAAACACATATTTTCCTTTGAGATGTAACATGCAATCACCTAGGTGAGCACTGAGAGATAAAATACAGACTGACAACGCTTAAGTTCAGGCGTGCAGGGTACAGAGCCAAAGAGGACCTTGCTGCCTCCTCTTCCCAACTATTGACAGAGCTTGATGTCGTTTTGAATGTTGGGCTTGATTTACATCAGATCAGCCTGGAAGTAAGCAGGGAGATAGCCTGAACCGGTCAGACCACTTATCTGCAATCACTAGTGGTGGGGTATGTTGGCATTTGTGGTGGAAAGGGTTGTCCCAGCCTTCACTCAGTGTCGATGTGAGTCCTGAGCAGGGAATCATTTTTCTTTAACATCTCTCTTGAGAAGCCCTGCAAGTTGCCATGAGAGCCAGTGGAAAACGAGGAATATTCTGGTTAAGGGTCTCCAGCTCTCCAGGAGGCTATAGAGTTTGCAGGCTACGGGGTGTCCATGTGTGCAAAGTATCCACAATTCTAGACTGAATAAATGAACTTATGCATAAACAAGCTATCATTTTCCACATGTATACAGATGCTGTTGTGATTACTAAAAGACAAATAATGTTAAAGCATTACTCAGTTGATAGTAACATTTTATCATTATGTGGTTTTTAAAAGAGCATTAAAAATACAGCCATGTGTATGCCTGCAGTCCCACCTACTTGAGAGGCTGAGGCAGGAGAATCACTTGAGCCCAGGATTTCAAGGCTACAATGAGTTATTATCATGCCACTGCACTGCAGCCTGGGTGACAGAGTGAAACTCTATCACTTTAAAAAGAAAAAGAAAGAAAGGAAAGTAAAACAAACAAAAAACAGTCCCAGGTCTTTTCTCTGCTCCCCCAGCTCCTAATCAGTCTTCGATAGATCCCTGTTTTCCTGCAAAGCACTTAACACAGTTTATGATTGTATTTCTATGTGCATGACTGTTTCTTTCATGTCTGTCTCTCCAACTAGACTATAAGCTTCATGAGGGAAAGAACTGCTTCTGTTTTTCTCACAAATTATATACCCATCTTTTAGACACATGCCTAATATATAGTAAGTGCTCAGTAAATATTTGTTAATCAAATGAACGAGGTGGTAGGGTTGGGGGAGGGTGTCCAAGAA
Source organism: Cebus imitator (assembly GCF_001604975.1). NCBI lineage: Eukaryota > Metazoa > Chordata > Mammalia > Primates > Cebidae > Cebus > Cebus imitator. The sequence continues at coordinate 379,739 of NW_016108031.1, read as the reverse complement.
GTTTTTTGATGGTTAAAATGTTTGAGACAATGATCTGGTTATTTTATAAATATAACTGAGACCCAGAAGAGCCAAGAGACTGACCAGAGGGACATGTTGGTTCATTACAAATATGGGAGCAATCCCAGCTCAGTGGTCTTTCCAACGTTATTGTCAATGTCAAATAGTACTTTTATTTTTTTTGAGCCTATGCATATGTAGCATGCTGCTAGGGATGATAGAAAGCAGACCAAGAAGAGGCTTAGCCTCTTGGATGATTATGATCTAAAAGAGTAGCCGGGCGCGGTGTCTCACACCTTTAATCCCAGCATTTGGAAGGCCGAGGCGGGAGGATCACGAGGTCAGGAGATGGAGACGGTGTGGCCAACATGGTGAAACTTCATCTCTACTAAACATACAAAAAAATTAGTCAGGCATGGTGGCACGTGCCTGTAGTCCCAGCTACTCTGGAGGTTGAGTCAGAAGAATTGCTTGAACCCAGGAGGTGGAAATTGCAGTGAGTCAAGATTGTGCCACTGCACTCCATCCTGGGCAACAGAGCGAGACTCTGTCTCAAAAAAAAAAAAAGAAAAAGAAAAAGAAAAGAATGAGCGTCTGGTGGCTATATATGCAGCATCTTGTATATTGACACTTTCTTTGAATGATTTACTATAAACTATATACTTAGCCCTCTGGGGTGTATAATGGTGTCAATTGCAAACAACAGGTCACTAAAAAGAAGAAAATCTATTTTCTGCAGCCCGTTCCCCACTCCATATGCCTCTAGTCCCTTCCTGAATTTTAAATTAGACAGTGCTATGTATGAAATGCCAGTCACTGGGGAGAACAGTTCTAGGTGCTGTGGGGGAAATACACAGGACTTAAAAGGCACAGTATCCACTTTAGAGGCAAAATCAAGAACGTCTTCATTTATTTTCCTCTGTAGCTAGGATTCTTTCTCTCCAATGTTCTGTTTTGGGCATTTGGCAGCTGCAGAGTTGACCTGCAAATAAATTCAACTGCATTCACAGTTCCTAAAAATGACTGTGACCAGTTTACTCACATAGGTGAGAAGAAAATATTTTCAAAGAGAGCAAAGGTACATAAAAAAAAAGCTGCATAAAATAAGGAGAAAGGCTTTGAGATTGTATAAATCCAACCCCAATTCTTGGCTACCATGAAGCTGCAGTCACTTGGTAGGGAAGGAGAATCCCCACACACATCCTCCGTGGAACCCTGCCAGCAGCCTGTGGGGCATCCACTGCCATCCTCCAATGATTGTCCACTGCCATTGCTTGACAAGGAACATTTAGACTCTAATGCTACTCCGGATCATCTGGGACTTTCAGTGCTGGAGGTTCCAGCTGGAAAATAGGGTGACCGTATTTCAACCAGAAGAAACATGTTTTAAATAAAATCTCCTCTCCCTTTGATTGTTAACAGCAATAGGATCCCCAAAAGGGCTTTTCTCAGGTCACTTAGTTTAGCGTACTTGGAGAAAGCCTCGGGAAAGGGAGTGGTACCAATAATCGGGCTGCGTGTGAGGGTGAAGGTCTTGCTTAGCTGCCTGTGGGCTGCAATAATTCCTCTCTCTGAAAGGGCATTTGGCCTTATCTCCTTCTGCTCTATGCCAGAAGCTGTACTGGTCATTTTACCTGTGATAACCGATTTATTCTAGCCAGCCATCCAGTGAGAGACTTGACGTTCTTTTCATCTTGCAGATTTAAGAATAAACAGTTGAAAAAATGCTCGCCCAAGGTCACACAGCTAGTACAGAATGGAGGCGAGACTTTAAACCATAATCTTGTACAGTATTACAAAGCTAAGATCTACTCACAGGCAAGAACTGTGTGTACAGCTACAGAGAAGCCCTTCTATCCACCATGACAAGATAGCATTGTAACAGGAATTAGGGGGCACATGAGCTCCTCACTGAGGAGCCCTGGGGGTACTCTTCCAGGCAGAGCCCTGCCTTGGTTCCTCTGCAGGAGAAAGCAGATCCACAGCAGACACACAAGGCCTACTCTTCAGACCTTTCTGTGGAACCGCAATATGTTCTGTGGCACGTTTCTCAAATTATTTGCAACAGGCAGCTGTGCTAGGTCAGAATCTCAGAGGTGTTTCTGGGATTCCAGACAGGGTGGAGGCTGCCACCCTGTTCTCTCTGGCTGGGAATAATACAATTTACAAATGTGGAGCATCTGGGGAATTTAGGAACTAAAAAGAGAAGCTTCTGGAGGGAAGTGGCTAAGATTCTTGGGCCTTCATGGTGTCAGGGAGCAGTTTCAAGGATGTTTTGCTTTTGCCATTGAGCTAATAATAAAGCAGCCATGTACTGACAGTTACTGTAGGCTCCAGGTACTATACGAAGGACCTTTGACAGGTATTAAACTCATCCATTCCATCAGTTCCAGTGGCATTTAATCGCTCAAACACGCTGAGAGCTAGGGATGGGCAACCACATTTTACAGATGAGGAAATGGAGGCCCCAGGATAATAACTTGCCCAAGTTTTCACAGCTTTAAGACCAAGTGAGGATTCAGACTCAGGCTATTTGAAGCAAACTTCATGTTTTTAACAACAAGAATATGCTGCCTCTAATGAATTTATTCGGGCGTTAATGAGTACATCAGACAGGCTTTTCTCCACCCTGTATCCTACCCACCAAATGTTTGGGCAATTAAAATAGTTGAGTTCACTTATAAGGGGAATGGGAAAACAGCATTTGGGCTTGTCCCAGTTACATGAATTAATTCTGTCTTGGGGTTCTGATGGCGGCATGAACCAAAGAGCCCAGAATCCCATGATGAAATTATATCGGTAAAGCCCTTGGCAGCTTAGCTATTATTTTATGTAAAATATATGCATAGCTTCTGAGATCCTTTTCTACCAGCAAACAGAATGAAAAAAAAATATATATATATATATACATTACTAATGACAGAATTCTCAGCTATGCCGTTATTTATGTGACATTATTGATAGGAATGTTGCTTATTTGGAATCTGGAAGGTAAACAGAGTTTCAAATTTCATCCCTCTATTGTGGAAAATAATAACCTTGGTGCATGGCCATGCAAATTAAGGAACTCTGAAACCTCAAGCCTCCAATCACAGCACTCCAGACACCAACATTCCAAACACGTCTCTCTCCCCAAAGAGAGCAGGGCCCATGCCACAGAATCTTTCCAGAGACAGCATCAAAGGCTGTGTGAGGCTCAGTATTTGGGACGCGTCCTTGCAGCCGCAGTCCCAACGTGGGGTGGGGTCAGCGAGGGCAAATAACTGAATAGTTTTCTCCCAAACGCCATAGTTGGAATTCCCTCTCCTGGCCCGGGCTCCTTGCGTCCCCTCCCCGGCTGCCACACATTTCCTAGCCGCGAGGTGTCCTCTGGGCCCAGCGCCTGGCCGGCCTCACCCCACCCACCTGCTGCGCACCGCGTTGCCCAGCCCAGGAATTAAAGAACTTTCCTGCCGCAGAGGACCGAGCCCGAGACACGCCCTGGCTATCTATAGAAAATCCCTTTGGGGATTCTGCTGACGAGTCACTCGAGATCCCTCCTTGGGCCTCATTATGTCACAGGAACCCTGGCTGGAATGCGGAGGATTAAATTCCAAACCCCTCCCCGTCGGCCGGGCCCGGAGGGAGGGAAGTCAGGAGCTCAGCGCCCACCTGGGCTCTCAGGCGCCCCCTATTGAGCGTTGCCGTCCCTCTGGCCCTGACGGCTGCAGCGGCTCGGCGCGGGAGTCTCCAGGCCTGCTGAAGCCCCAGGGCTGCAGGCAGCAGGGAGGACCAGGGTCCCAAGGCCCTGTGCATTCTTACAGCATCCCGGGGACACGGAGGGGAGAGTGTGAACACAGACTTCATCCTCAGGCCGGCTCTAAATCCAGCTTCCCACGTGGATTTGGGCAAGTCGCTAATCCTTCTGGGCGGTGCTTTCCTCTCCCAAAGAACACCTGGCACATAAAATCATGAACTTGACTGCCAGAGGGGGAAGCCAGGGAGCGGAAGCTACGGAGGTGGCCAGTTCTCAGCAGGTGCCGATGGGGTGGGCGGGGTCACAGTTCCATGCTCCCTGATCCAGGACTATGAAGAGTAAACTCTTCAGATGTGGGCTAATTCTTTTTAAAAGGCCAGGTTACATACACCCAACTATCCTCTGGGTCCTTCATCCCTAATACGAGAGTACTAATGCTACCTCTACCACATAGGTTTGTTGTGGCAAAAATGCATAAAGGACTTAATGACACATGAAAAGGTTAATACACATAGGGGACTTCAAATGGTGCCTGTAAGCCACCTATTATTTTGTTATTACCATCATTATTATTGTTACAAAAGAGTCACCTACTGCCATTCTTATTACAAGGCCCCAAAGCTTTTGTAAACGCAATGCTTTGCAAAGACCACTAATGTTCGTAGCATCTATTACATGTTTATTACATGCCAGTCGTTTTGCTGAGCATTTTCAGAAATCTGTTTTATTTCTGAAACAGCACTGTGCAGTAAGCACTATCACTTCCATCTTTTAGCAGATGAAGAACCTGAGCTTTTTGTGACCTGCCCCAGGTCAAGAGTTGCAAGTGACTGGGCCAGCCACCGTCATTCCTCTTCCACCATGGGGTGCTGGTCCTGGACGCATTCCACTCTTGCTCTTTGAACTTGCACATGTCCTTGACCTCTCAGTGTCTCATGTGGAGATAAAGGGCAGGTATTATTTTCTTTATGCTATTGTCAGGAAGAAAGCGCTGTGTAAACTGTGACGTTCCCCCCAGAGATGGGAGGACTTTGATCCTTACACAGGAAGACAAGTCAAAGGAGAGAATAGAAAGTCATAGGCCTGGGGAGCCTGTGTCTTCCTGGAATTGTCTTGCTCCTCAGAGAAGTAGAAGGAACTAACTAAAGGGACATAGGACACATTTGATCTGAGCCAAAAGCCCAAGGAGGCTCCCACAGACCTGGGGAGGCCACTTGTGTTCTGAAAAGTTGCAGGTTCAGAATCTGTCAGATCTCCTTGAGTCTTTCAATGACACACACACACACACACACACACACACACACACACACACTCTCTGATGCTCTCAGCAATACTGCATCACTGGGCTTCCACCTTAGCAGAGGAAGTGAAACATGTAAACAAATAATAAATTATGTCTGAGCCAATGGGGCATAGAAGCAGTAACTATAAAATACTGCCCAGGGGTAAGAAAGTGTACTGAGACTGTGATAGAACACCCCAAAGTCATTGCTGACAGCATTATTTCATGACCCAAGTAAGCTGGCAGGGTTGTTACTTCTCAAAAGAAGACTTTGTCTTTTTCCTTTTTCTCAAACATCTGATTTTTCTTCTCCTTTAAACAATGCAAATCTTTCCTTCTGAAAAAATCTTGGAAAGCAGATTCCTTTCATTGCTCTAAAGGGAATTCAAGTTGCACTGAATGAAGGGTTTCTGGTGTTGGGGCTGTAAGCAGTGCTGATTATCAAGATGGGCTATCACACATCATTCTCTGCAGGTTTGAAGATGCAGTGCAGACCTTGGTTCCTGGATGGAAGAGACACTTCTCATGATCAAGCCTCCCTGGGCCCCAGGTTGAGAGGTGATGCTGCATAGGGGACAAGAGCAAACATCTCCAAAGTGGGGTATCACACCTCAAGGACGCACCTCCAAACAACCCACTGGAAGAAAGAAGAAGGAGGAAGGAATGGAAGGGGAGGGGAGGGGAGAAAAGGGGTGGGGAGAAAAGGAAGGAAGGAAGGAGGAAGAAAGGAAAGATTAAAACTCTTTATATTTATTTTAATATCATCATTACAAAACCACTTTCTGGTTAAAAATTTAAATATATATAAAAGTAGAATCATATAATGAACTTCCCATGTACCCATGTTCCCACCATTCAACTTCAAAAATTACCAACTCCATGGCCGGTCTTATTTTCCTTATTTACCCACCTTCTTGTCCCCCCTGCTCCCTTATTTGTTATCTAAGACAGCAAACACTATCTCATGACATCTGTCAATATTTCAATATAGGGATCTAAAAAACATGACCTCTTTTTTAAAACCTGAACCACAGCATCATCATTATACTCTGAAAACATCACTATTAAGCCCACAATATAACTGAATAGTCAATCAGTGTTCACATTTCCTTGACTTCCCTAAATTTTTTTTTATAGTTTGAATTGGGATCCAAACAAAGTCCATACATTGTGATGCATAAATATGTCCCTCAGGTCTCTTTTAATATATTGGTCCCTCTCCCCATCTCTTATTCTCTATTTTTGCAAAAAAAATTTTTTTGATTGAAAAACTTGGGTTGCTTTTCTTGGTTAATCTACAGGTGGGATTCTGCTGATTATGTTCCCATGGTATCATTTGTCATGTGCCTCCATCCCCTGTAGTTTCTGTAAATGGGAAATCAAGAGGCTCCATCAGGTTCAAATTAAATCTTTCTGACAAGAACACTTTGTAATTGGTGCTATGGACATCTATTGGGGGAACGTAATTTTTGCTTGTCTCTCTTTTTGTAATAGCAATCATTATCAACCCCTTGTTCACTAGCAGTTACAAATTGTGTTGTCCTATGGTATCCTCATTCTATCTATATGTCTTTATTAGCTGGAATACTTCTACAAGAGAATCTTCTTATCATCTGTTTGCTAATCCAGGGACATTGTTCTTATAGGAAAGGCAGAATAAGTACTTCTTTTTCTTTACCAGTTTTCAAAGTAATTGGTTGATCATCTAGTATTCTCTAAAAGTGATCATGAGGGCATCTTTTTAGTATCATAATGAACACACACACACACACACACACACACACACACACACACACACACATATACCCCTAACCTGTGGTTTAATAATTGCAGTTACTCAAAGTGTCCCATTTTTTGCCCATGGAAAGCTTTCCAAGTTGGTTTCTGCATCCTTTTGACATGACCCAAAAATAATTGATAGCATGCTGGATTTCTGGTATGACAAAATGTCCCAGGGGTACTTCCCAGACTAAAAATTAGACACTTCTCCCAAGACCTGGTTTCTTTTAGTGAGAGACCACAATCTATTCTTAGGGCATTCTCCTTTAATTTCTATTTTTTGTAGTTTATGTTTTATAATGCATTTAATATATTAATAATATGGTAAGTACATATAAGTTATAAATGGCAAAGACATATATATTCTGAAACAGATGCCCAATACAGAAAGTTCAGAGGCTACTTATTTCATGCACAGGCCTTGGAAGCATGCTAGAATTATATCCTGGGCCCTCTTTCTTTCTAGCTGTTTGGTCTTGGTCAAATTCTTTTTTTCTCTCTCTGACCTTCAATTTCTTCAGGTATACAATGAACACAGTACTAGCTACTTCATGGATGATTGTGATGACCAGATGAGATAGATGGCTGATAGATAGATGTAGGTAACTAGATAAATAGATGACCAATAGATGTATACATAGACACATGGACATACACACAGATAGATACACACAAAGACACATACACATCCTGGCCTCACTCCGCAAATGGGAGCGACTCGTAATATATCAACAATGCTGACAGAGCCCTTCTCACACAGAAGGTTCTGTGTCTGTCCTGGAGAAGCCTGCAAACCAGAAGAGTAAAGAAGCATCATGCACAGAAAATGCAGGCAGCCTGTCTTTCCAAGGTCTTAAGGAGCAATATGCCAGGCAAGTCTTTTGGAAATTCAGAGGAGAGTGCTCTCTGCAACCTCCAGAGTTCTGGAAGTCTTTGTGAGGATGATGGGACTTTGGCTTGCCCTAACGTCTGGCCTGGGGAGGTAGGAGTGAGATAGGTCATGTGGGGAGGGGATTCTCGGGTTGGGGAGAGAGCCAGATCCTGGAAAAAGAGGAGGCAACAAAGTCACAATGTAAGGAGAAGCTACTGGAGAAAACAGTCCCAGGAAAGGAAAGAAGGATTGCTCCGCAGTGCCCAGCCCTCCACAGAGGCAAACAGAGGAGGACGGAGAACAGGCCCCTGTCGATTTTAAGAGGACCAATTTTGTCTTGGTAGTAGAGGGAAGTTGGACTGCAGCTGATGGGTGGGGACAGTGGGGAAGCAAAAGGGCTCTTGGTGGTTGGTTTGTGAGCAAAGCAGCCAAGGCACTGGAAGCCTGCAGTGTGACCCAAAAACACAGGCCACCTGAGCCAGGGCCAGGCATCTCTCCATCAGGATGGAGATGCTGGAGGAAAATAGGAACTTTTAAAATGGCTTTGATATCCCAAGCTCCAGGAATGGCGAAGACTAGGTTGGCAGCAACAAAGCAAACACCAGGAATAAATGAAACAGTGCTTGCCTCTAAAAACCCTGGCGAGAGCCTGGCTCCCATTTTGAGCCGGGCTATATCAGGAGCTCACATGTTCAAAAGCTGATTATGTGCTAGGCATTGTGTTGGGCATTTAATACACCTTGTCCCATTGAGTCCTCACAGTCAGCCTTAAAGGTAAAGAGTTCCCATTTAACAGATGAGGACACTAAGGGTATGAGAGGTCTTGCAATTTACTGAAAGTTAAACACAAACTAGAGGTGAGATTCAAACTCAGGTCTTTCCCTAAAACCCACACTCTTCCTGCTACTACTGACTGCCCCTTACAGAGAGGATGGGATTCCCATTTAGCACATAGTCTTCGGTCACTCATGGTGTGAGCTGCTGTTTACCACACCTTTGGGACATGCCAGGCCTGTTTTATGTTTTTTACATGTGCTAACTCATGTAATCCTCACATGCCTTATGAAAAGCTCTTCATTAATATTATTCTCATTTTGGAAATGGAGACACAGAGAGGTTAATAACCTATCTAAGGTCATAGAATAAACAGTGCAGGGATTAAAAGCTAGGCAGCCTGGATTCAGAGCCCACATACTTGACCTTAATACTCATCCTGGGCCAGGCACAGTGGCTCATGCCTGTAATCCCAGCACTTTAGGAGGCCAAGGCAGGCAGATCACTTGCGGTCAGGAATTCGAGACCAGCCTGGCCAACATGGAGAAACCCCGTATCTACTAAAAACACAAAAATTAGCCAGGCATGGTGGTGAGGGCCTGTAATCCCAGCTACTTGGGAGGCTGACAGGGAGGATCACTTAAGCCTGGGAGGCAGAGGCTGCAGTGAGCTGAGATCACGCCACTGCACTACAGCCTGGGCAACAGAGCGAGAATCCGTCTCAAAAAAAAAAAAACCCCCAAACACCAAAGAAACAAAAACGTAAGCTGTATTCTGCTTCCCAATGGATGTCCTGTGGGCCAGGCCTCTATCTCCATCCAAATGTTCCCTTTCTAGTGCAGTCATGTACCTACTGGAGAGGCTCTCCGGGGAATGGATGGGAAGGCTGGCTCCACTGAAATTTGTGGGGAACAGAAGGCCAGAGGTGGTGAGTGGGAAGCTTTCCTGGCTGTCGGTTCTATGCTAATGACATCTGCTTGTTGGCAGGGGCACCTCTGATCCTAAGGTGAGGTTGCTTCAGTCCCTTTTGGCACCTGGTTTTGGGATCTGAGAGGTCTGAATGTTAGGGGTAACAGTGCATGGGCCAGGGAGGTGGCTCATGCAACTACTCTAGGGTCAGAATAATTTTTTTTTTTATTTAATAACTCCTCTTGGGAGGTTATAGGGAGAGCACAAGCAGGTTGTGCTAAGAGTGAGAAAAATCTTCTCTGTCCCTTGGAGAATGACTAAGAGCAATGCCTGTTCTACTGAGATTTGCAGTTCAATTTATCTTCCTTAAATGACTGCATAGGAAAATGATCACAGCAGCGAAGCGACATTAGAAATGTGAAATGGATAAATAAAACGTTGGGTGAGCACACCGGCTGCTGAACCCATTTGAAAAATGGAGGTCTAAGAAGCACACAGACTGAACTGTGAGAGGCGTTTGGAAGGACGGTGTCGGAACGATTGTCAAATGTTTATCTGGATGAAAAGATAAACTGATGCGCAGAAGCCCTCAGGCCCTTGCAGGTTTCCTTCTTCATGGGCAGGGCTGTAGTTTCCATAGGTCATTTTCCTGCAGCGGTGATAGCCGCTTTTAGTATTAGCCAAGAATACTGCGTGTTGAGGGGGAAGGGGCCTTTGGGGTCACACTGTATAGTCTGATGACCATTTCACTTTGCAAATGATCTCAAGAGATAAAGTGACGTGAGAAATGAAATGACGTGGCCTGATATTTCACGTGCATTTTCTTGGAGGATGTTTATAAAAATCAAACCAGTCATCAGATTGGAATGTAGGCTACGTAGCTGCAGCCACTAACATCAGCAAACTCAACGACGTTCCAGAGATACTCGTGAGCTTTCTACGTACATGATCTCATGCAGTCTTCACAATGACCTGACGAAATTGGAACTAATATAGCCTGTATTTTCCTAGTTAAGGACATCTAGGCCTGAGAGATTAAGTGGCCTAACTGAGGTCACCCTACTAGGAAATAAGAGAGCCACGTCTCAACCCGGCCCTGGCACCACAGCCCACAGAAACCCTGATCTACTGCCTTCTAACAAGACAAGAGTAGGAAAATGGTCAAAGGAAACAGATATCCTTCATGGGAATATTATTCTACTATTAAAAATCATTATACAAGCCATGTAGGGACATGGTAAATGTTCATTACTTAGTGTATAGAGAAAATGCAATACTTGACGTAAAAATATTCAGAAGAAAAATGAAAGTAAACACTTAAACACTAACAGTTGCTAAGCAATGTGGAAAGCTTTTCCTTTTTTCCTTCTGCTTTTTCTCCTTTTGAATTTTCTATAATGTGGTATAGGTCTTTTGTAATGAACAAATAAATGTGACCATTTTTCTTTAAAAAAGTAGCGGTATGCTCATAGAATCGATAAGAAAAAGGCTAAAATGAATAGTAATGTATTTTCCTTTCCTTGGCAATAAAAACTAATAAGTAATTGATTTGCAGCAAGAGATAGAAGATTATTTTACAAAGTCCATACATAACACAAGTCCCTTTTCACATTTTATCAGATGCAACAGAAACTAAAATTCCGAGAATTTAAGGTTTGAAGCTACCCTATTTTTATGGCTTGCGTAGCCTAGTCTATTAATAAAAGGAGATAACCTTGCTATGTTTACCAGCATAGTGACTAATCATTTTTCCCTTCTGTCTGTAGCTGAGTCTGAGCCAACATTGAGACTCATGGACACACTGGGTCAGAAGGTTACTTACTCTTCACCCTCACCTTCCACACACTCAGGCACAGAGACGTGAAGTCACTTGCCCAATGTCTTGTGCATCTAAATACTTAAACTCTGAATATAAACTCTAAGTTCCTCAAGGGCAAGACTCTTCCTTTTCGGTCCCAGCACCCAGGGCAGAATGCTTCTTTTACTAGATGATTTAAGACCGTAGTGAGGGGCCAGGATGAACAGTCCAGTTCAATACACAGAGGTGATCGAAGAAGTGGCTCACAGTCACTAAGCACTTCCTAAGTGCCCAGCCCTATGCTGAATGCCTTAAAGGTGTCACTTACAGGGGCTATTCACTAAATAATCCTGTGGTGGCGGTGATATTATTTCTGTGCTGAGAAAAATGTGCCAACCTGAGCCTTTTGCCCAAAGCCACAGAGCTAGCTGCTGACAGGGCCTCAATTTTAACCTAAACTTCAGAGCCAGTCCTCTTAGCCTGATGGGGACTTGGGACTCACAGCAGTAACTCAAGCCCTTAGGCAGGTTTTTCGTTTGTTTGTTTTTGGTTTTTAAACTGAGTCCCACTCTGTTGCCCAGGCTGAAGTGCAGTGGCACAATCTTGGCTCACTGCAACCTCACCATCCAGGTTCAAACAGTTCTCTGCCTCCCAAGTAACTGGGATTACAGGCACCCACCACCACACCCAGATAATTTTTGTATTTTTAGTAGAGACAGGGTTTCACCATCTTGGCCAGGCTGGTCTTGAACTCCTGACCTTGTGATCCACCTGCCTCAGCCCCCCAAAGCACTGGCTTAGGCAGGTTTTTATTCCCAAAGAGTTCAGAAACTTGCCTGAAGGAAGAAGGGGAACTAGACTGAGTGCCCAATGTCTGTCGGCCTGAAACAACTAACATCACTTTGTTGCAATTCAGTAACCCTTAAAATGACCACCTCATAAAAGCAAGCAATCAGTGCCTCTTCCCCACTTCTCCGAAAGTTGTATCAGCCTGCGGTCAACTTGCCCTTAGTTATTTAGGGTAGGCACTCATTTTTAATAGAAATTGTGTTCAAATGTAAACATGCTAACTCAGCATTCATTCAACGTACATATCTCAAGTTTCAGGCCTGTGCAAGGAATGAAGTGAGGATGTGGTTGCAAAGTTCTTTTTCAATATAATGTCTGACCTCAAGATTTTTTTTCTTTTTTCTTTTTTTTCTTTTAAGATGGAGTCTTGCTCTGTCATCTAGGCTGGAGTACAGTGGCACAATCTCGGCTCACTGCAACCTCCATCTCCCAAGTTCAAGCAATTCTCCTGCCTCAGCCTCCCGAGTAGTTGGGATTATGGGCATCCACCACCACACTTGGTTAACTTTTGCATTTTTAGTAGAGGCAGGGTTTCATCATGTTGGTCAGGCTGGTCTCAAACTCCTGATCTCAGGTGATCCGCCCGCCTCAGCCTCCCAAAGTGCTGAGATTACAGGCGTGAGCCACTGCGTCTGGCTGACATCAAGAATTTTAAAGTCCACCAGCAAGCTTTCACTGTGAGCCAGACAGATTCAAAGGAGGCCAATAGATGATTTTGCTGTGGTTCATTAACAGTGAGCACTGCATGCTCATGTGTTTGCCAGAGGAATTATGCAAATATTTGTATATTCTAATACCCATTAAGGCAGACCTGAACTCCTACACTGAAAAAGCTGAATTCTGTTTCCTCTGTTAAAATTAAGTGGTCCTGGCTGAATTCAGAGTACACTGTATTAACCAGTCAATGTGCAGAGTCAGTAAAATTGGCATCAAAGGAAAGAAAGAGAAAGGAACAAGCAGACCTAAGGTAACTGAGAAACACACATTTGAGAAACAAATGGATCAAGAACAGGCTTTGGAGCCCGTCGGGTCTGAGTCACAGTCTTGGCTCCACCAATCCCTGGCTATGTGACCTTGGTACATCCTGTAGTTATTTCCAGATTCCGTTTCAAATCACTAAAATGATGTATTAATGCCTCGCTTGAAGGGTTATTCGATTTGTGATAAAATAGATCAAAGGTCTAGCACAGTGTCTGGCATCTTGCAACGCCAATGTATGATAATTGTCACTTTTATTTAAAATCACTGGGGGTTTCCACTAACACTTGGCTTGTCTCCGTTGTAAATTAAGTAGAGGATCTCCCAAAGTGAGGAAACATAATTTCTTAAAGTGAAATCAGCAATCAGCTCAGCAGTATTATGAAGTATCTTCTGGTAGATATAACCGGTGTGGACTCAGGGCGGTGGAGTCGGGGAGGGGCGGGTGGTGGAAAAGCAGGAAGTACTTTGCAGCTTATTTTTTTCAACAGTGGTGAGAAAATAAAAATGCAAATCAAAATGAAAACAGAACCAAAAAAGCTTATTTTCAAAACATTAGGCTAGGTCTCCATAGAAAGAAAATTAAATTACCAACTTGTTTTGGCTTCAAAGGCAAACTGTAAATGAACACAGGCATCCAATTGTCACCGAGGGTTGATCATCTAAGGATGTACTAGAGCAAGGTGTAGTTAAGGTAATGCGAGCGGCTGTAACAGACAAACCCCAAAGTCCAACAAGCTTAACACAGTAGATGTTCCCTTCTTGTTGCATAAAGTCTAACAAGCCGAGCATGGGACCTCTCTGCTCCATGCAGTCATGCAGGCCCCAAAATTACCCAGTCTCTGCCATCTACAACAAGCGGCTTCCAATGCTGCCCTGGCATTCACATCCAGCCTGCAGCTAGGGAAGCAAGATGGAGTTGAATGTGGTAAGTTTTCGTGGGTCAGGCCTGGAGAACACACATATTACTTCTGCATCCACATTTCTTGGCTCAAATTGAGTCACATCTAACTGCAAAGGAGTGTGGGAAAACGATCTCTTTGAATGCTCGGGAGAAAATGGAATGGGTGTTTGGAATAACAATTGATCTGCCATGCAGGGCACTTGCAAACTCCAGGGGCACTCCCTGCAGTGTTTGGGAAACCTAAGACCTGCTCTCCCTTGCCTTCATTCTTAAAACCAATCTCAAGTATTTAGTCCCCAGGTTCATGGTGCTCAGGCATATTTCACACAGCACAGTAATGAAATAGAGGAGAATAAAGTATTGGGGGGAAAAGATACCAAGGACTCTAAAAGGGAAAAAATCAAATAAAATTTACACTAAGAGGGAAAAATAGGCATTCACCTTCTCTGCTTACATAAGACTCTGAAGATGAAGACCCTTAGAAGAAATTGAGTTGGCATTTACAGCACTGCACTGGCAGATTGTGTCATGTTTTGACAGAGCTAAATTTAAGCCAGACCTGGCTTCTTTTGCAAAACAGGAGTGTTTCATTGATTGTTTTGGTGTTATGATTCCTGAATGTTGTATCTCAAGCCTACATTGCCAAATAATACCATTCATGATGATCTTATCTTGTTCTGGAAGATCTAAGAGAGTTTATGGACCTCAGAGGTACAGTTTCCTTCAGCAGCATCTCTGAACCAAGCACGCACTATTCGCATTGGTCTACCATTGGGTTGGTCACCGCTTCTACTGAGCCCCATGTGACTCAGGTCAAAAGAGTCTGAAGCCTCGGTGTCTTGTCTCACCTTCCACACCCTTCTACTTTCCTGCAAAAACTGCTTTGAGGCTTATGTCATCTAAGCTTCCAATTTTTTTTCATAACAACTTACAATAAGAAATGTATTTTACATTTTGACCTAGTATGCACACACACAGACACACACACACACACACACACACTTTTCTCGAAACATTCTTTTTGTTAAGAATGATGCATTGATAATTTCTATTTTTTTCTATTTCCTTCCACTAAAAGAAACAAATGAATGCTGCTAGGGACCCACTAAATTGTTTGGGCAAACCCCCTTCAGTTGGTTGCCATGGCTGTGTTTTATCACTAGCATACCATTTTGTTTTGTTTTTTCTTTTGAGACGGTCTCACTCTGTCACCGAGGCTGGAGTACAGTGGTGCAATCTCTGTCATGGCAACCTCCACCTCCCAGTTTCAAGCAATTCTCCTGCCCCAGCCACCCGAGCAGCTGGGATTACAGATGCATGCCACCACACCCAGCTAATTTTTAGTAGAGACAGGGTTTCACCATATTGAACTCCTGACCTTAGTTGATCCACACACCTCGGTCTCCCAAAGTGCTGGGATTGCAGGCATGAGCCACTGCGCCCAGCCATATCACTAGTTTACCTTAACGGAATGATTTCTTCTCTTCTTGAAGCCAGTGAATATCACCCGTGCTCCACTTTACCCATCTTCACCTAAAACCACACGCTTGGCTTTTCTCTGATTCACCTTTCAAATTCGTAACTCTCATATTTCACTTGGACCTTAGCCTCCTTTTCTCCCCGCCACCCCTGCCATCCTCTTTTGTCACCTTGTCTATACTTCATGCTTATCAGGAACTTCAGACCTCTACTCTTCTATTGCCCCCCCGCCCAACACCTTATCAGAATCTTCCTGGTTTTGCTTCCTCATTAGTCTACACAGACCCCATGACCACAACCTCCTGATCTGCCGACCAGTTTACCACTAAGATACTTTGGTTCTGTCCTCCAGTTAACCGAGCCTGCAGCTTGGCCATCAGCCCAATGGACAAGGCCCAGAAGATGTAGACATTTACGTCTGGACCAAGCTTATCATTTAGAGATGATGTCTACCCTGATCCGCCAGCAGTCATTTATTCCTTAGCCCCCTGTCATCTTCCCACATCCAGTCCCTCAGCACTACCTTATAGACTGTGGCAATGTAAGCATACTGCTTTAGTCCTTATTTTACCCTCTCTACAGCCTGAGTGACCTCCTTCAAAACTGCCCCCCCCCCTTTACTTTGATGCCTACCTTGTCCCTAGCTCTCCTTCTTTCTCTCTCATCACTCCTTTTCAAGCCTCTTCATAAATTCTTCCTCTTTTCTCTGCCCCTTGACTGTGGCTGTCCTGGAATTCCCTCCCTTCTCATCACACCCTGCAATATTCCAGGTCAAACCCATCCACACCCATGACTTCTGCTACCACCTCTATGGCGATGATTCTCGTAAATGTACCCAAAGTCCTCACTGCTTTGTGGGGTTCATTGTCTGCTGTACAGCTCCCCACATCTTGGATGTCTCATATACCTTTTCAAACTCAAATGCCCCAAACTGAAGTGAATCTTTCTCCCTATTTAGTGCTTTTCCATGCTTTCTCATTGCACTTAGAAGAAAATCAATAATTATTGCTATGGTCTTCAAGGCTCTGGGGTTTAAGTGATCTAGCCTCTAGCTCCCTTCTCTGTTTCACCATCTAGATTCCTCATGCCTCACTCTGCACAAGCCAAGCTGGCGTCCTTGCTATTC
Source organism: Cebus imitator (assembly GCF_001604975.1). NCBI lineage: Eukaryota > Metazoa > Chordata > Mammalia > Primates > Cebidae > Cebus > Cebus imitator. The sequence continues at coordinate 363,254 of NW_016108031.1, read as the reverse complement.
TTCCAGTAAGTCAAAGATGCTCTTTTCACAGGGCTTTGGCCTGGTTATTCTCTCTGCCTGAAATGCTATCGCCCCAGATCAGACAGCCACAAACCTCTCTCCTTCACTTCACTTAGGTTTCTGCAGACATGTCAGCTGCTCACAGAAGCTTTCCTGATCAGCCTGTCTAAAATACTACCCCCATCACTGTCACTCTCCATCCCCTTTTCCTGCTTTATTTCTCTTCAAAGCAGCTATCACCACCTTCCATGAATGTGTTCATTGTCTGTTTACCATTCCTGGAATGTTTCTTTATTTAGCTGAATCTTTGCACCTAGAACAGTACTTGAAACAGAGTGAGGGCTCAATAAACAATTGAATGCATAAATAATTTATCTCCTCCCCCTCTCCTACCTCGCCCTCGAACTCTGCTTTCTCCAGAGTTCTATGTAAAAGACACATGATTTTCCCAGTCATGGCCCAAGCCAGAAGCCTGGCCTTTGGTCTCGTCTCCTTCCTCTCCTCTCCCCACACATCCCATCTGTCACCCTCCCAGTTCTCCCAGTCTCCCAGTGACTCTCTTTTTTTTTTTTTTGAGATTCTGTCTCCCAGGCTTGAGTGCAGTGGTATGATCCTGGCTCACTGCAACCTTTGCCTCTTAGATTCAAGCGATTCTCCTGCCTCAGCCTCCCGTGTAGCTGGGAGTACAGGTGTGTGCCACCACACCTGGCTAATTTTTATATTTTTAGTAGAAACGAGGTTTCACCATGTTGGTCAGGCTGCTCTCGAACTCCTGACCTTGTGATCCACCCACCTCCGCCTCAGCCTCCCAAAGTGCTGGGATTACAGGCATGAGCCATCATGCCTGGCCCCCAGTGACTCTTTCTAAATCTCTCTCCAACCTCACTGTTGTGGCCTTGGTTCAGTGTCATGGATCCACTTGAATTTTGATGAAAACTATGCATTCACTTTTCAGGAAAACACACACAAATACAGTTTCACACAGGAATTTCCAGTTCTCCAAAACCCAGCGAGGACCCTGTGATGGTTAATATTGAGTTTGAACTTGATTGGATTGAAGGATGCAACATATTGTTTCTGGGTGTGTCTGTGAAGGTGTTGCCAAAGGGAATTAACATTTGAGTCAGTGGATTAGGAAAGGCAGACCCACCCTCAATGTGGCTGGGCACCATCTAATCAGCTGTCAGCACAGCTAGGATAAAAGCAGGCAGAGGACACGGAAGGACCAGATTGGCCTAACGTGGAAGGAGTAGATTGGCCTGAGTCTTCCGGGCTTTGTCTTTCTCCTATGCTGGATGCTTCCTGCCCTAGAACATCAGAGTCCAAGTTCTTCAGCTTTTGGACTCTTGGACTGAACACCAGTGGTTTTCCAGGGGCTCTCGAATATTCCACCACAGAATGAAGGCTGCACTGTCAACTTCACTAGTTTTGGGGTTTGGGGACTGGCTTCCTTGCTTCTCAGCTTGCAATGGCCTATTGGGGGACTTCACCTGTGATCATGTGAGTCACTACTCCCTAATAAACTCCCTTCATATATAATCTATCCTGTTGGTTCTGCCCTCTAGAGAACCCTGGCTAATATAGACCCCCTTCTCTGGGTGCTTCTATGTCCAAGGAGAAAAATCTCTGGCTCAAGCTTCATTATTTCTCACCTGGATAACTCTGATGTCCTTTAACAGATCTCCCTGCCACTCACCCTACCCCTCTTTTGATCTGTTCTCCACAGTAGCTGTCCAAGTAATCTTTTAACAGAGCAGGTTTATTCATGATATTTCACATTTCCTCTGTAACCCCTGTCACTGGTTCTCCAACACCTTAAGAATAAATGCCTGAGCCCTCTATGTGGTTGCACAGTGCTGCTGTTCCCCTAGCCTCTGTCCCTTGTCACTCGTATCCACACTTGGCTGAAATAATTCCGAAAGGCCACTCTTTTGGATCTCTGTGCCTTGAACATGGTGGTCCTTTGCCCTTTCTGAGCCCTCACCTCCCATCTGCTTGGCTACCTGCCACTCATCTTCCCCTAGACAGCTCAAGGCTTATCATAAAAGTACTCCCTGATCTCCTGGGGCTTAGTGAGGGGCCTCTCCTCAGATCATACTGTGCTGTAATCATCATCTTGTCTATTTCCTTTGCCAGGAGGTGCATCATTGAGGCTGTGTTGTTAATATCTGTGGCACATAGTAGGTGCTCCATAAAGTCATGCTGAATGACTGAATGGAATAATCAAGTGGAAGGAGAGAGCAGTGATAGCAGCACATCTTGGATTCATATGAGTGGGGCAGGTGGAGCCAACAAAGCTTCCAAAATAGGAAAATCCATTTACAGGGGAGATAAACCGGACAGTTCTTCCATTTACAAAAAGGATTCACCACAAGGGGCCTCTAAATAGCGGGTGCTTTAATGCTTTTGTGTAAGTGTTTGTTTACCTATCATTAATCATTTCACAAAGAGGCCAACGGGCTAAAGTGTGGCCAATCAGAGCCTTTAGAACAGAATCATGAGGCTTCTGAAGCTACACTGCAAGTTAACAGGAAGAAGAATTTGATGTTAAACTATTCAATTAACATATAACTTTTCAGGAATAAGCCAGAGAGAAAAAGAGGGAGGGAGGGCAGAAGAGAAAGAAAAGGAAAACAGAAGCAACAGTTTTGAGAGGTCCAGCTACATGACCCAGGACCTGCCTTTAAACATGGACATCGCTCTTCAGCGAGAGAGCAGGGGCCCACATGATTAGAGACTTGTAATTAGGCTCCTACAGGGCTCAGAGAAGGCAAAGCTCTTGATAGGGAAGACAGGGATATAAAAAGATCTCATTTGGCCATCATTCCGCACATGACAACTTGGATGGATTTACTCTGGCACAAACAAAACTTTAGTTCATCCATCTCTTCACCAAATATCAATTTATCACCTGGGACACGTCAGGCCCTATGCTAGGCACCAGAGATGAAATGCTGACCACGGCCGGTGCAATCTCTTGCTTGCAAGAATCCTGTCTTTTAGAGGCAGGAAGCAGGCAATCAATCGTCACAAAAACAATTGCTAAGAGTAAGAAGGTGCTGTGACAGCGTGGGTGGGGACACCAGGAGCTGCTGCAGAAAGGGAAGGCAGGTGGGGCTTCTCTGAAAGAGTATGGTCTGAGCTGAGCCTTATGGGTGAGAATAAGCCAGCCATCTGAAGACCTGGAAAAGGGACCATCAACATCTAAGGCCCTTTGGTAGAAAAGATCTAAGCATATTCCAGAAACAAAGAGGGAGTCATGGTGCCTGGAATTCAACAGAGATGCAAGGATTGAATGAGGTTTGGGGCCGGGCTTTGAAGGGCTTTATAAACCTGTAAGGACAGGGGATCTATTCTAAATGCAAAGGGAGGCCGCTGAAGGAATTTCAACAGGGGGTGATAAGAGATTTACTCACGAATAATTATTCTCGTGGCTGTGTGGAGAACAGGGTACAGGGGAAGAAAAAAGAAGCTACAGCATCAGTTAGGTGGCTAAGCAGCAGACCATGGTAACTTGGACTAAGATGGTGGTAGTGAGGGCAGAGAGGTGGACAGATTCCAGACCTAGAACTGATGTGGGGTGCAGAACTGTTGTGAATGGTGAGAGCAGAGCTCTCTCTAATGTCGTGGCCTGCTCAGACATTCTAAGACTGTTACCTAGGCACCATGGCTATCAGAGTGGAGCTCTCTGTTGAAGAGATCTACTTGGCTTCAAAGCTGGGCAGAACTATGCTTGGGCCATTTTGTGGTCATCACAAGCCCATAATTTTGGGGTGATAATTCTTGTAAACCAATCACTTGGGAAACCCAGAAGTTCTTTCCATGTGTTCTAAAAGTTCCTAGTCTCAGGGCTGACTCTACTGCGTCCTCCCTTCTGCCCTTGGCCATGGGCACTCTCTTGAGATCCCCTGTTTCAGGAATGGCATTGCTGGTCCAGCCAGAAAATGACAAATCATTTTTGACAACTCAGCTACAAACTGACCAAAGTCTGGTTGATTGTTCACATTACAAACTATCTGGTAGCTAATGGGATTTTCTCATTGCTAGAGGAAGGGAAGGGCTACAGGTCTGCTCCCAACAACCTCATAATCAAAGCAAGCCTCAGACCAGATTCTGCCTCACACAGAGACATTTACCAGCAAACAAGTCCAAAAAGCATCACACCAGCAGATCTGTGAGCTCAGTGGAATCCCAGCTCCCTATCACATAGGCACTCAAATGCACCTCACACAAAAGATTCGCCTTGAAGGAAATGAGACCATATTCTATTGCAGGATTTAGTTAATCTAGGCCAATGTTCTCCACTGGAACAGATTCTGTCTCCCAGATTTCGCCCTCCAGGCAATCTCTAGAGATATATTTGTTTTTACAACCCGGGGAAGTGCTACTCATATCTAGTGAGCAGAGGCTGGGGATGCTGCTAAAGGTTCTACGGTGTATTCCGTCTGTCCTCAGGGACTAGATGCTCTTCTTCCTAAACAGGTATAGAATCAATCTCTCTCCTCTCCCTTCTCCTGTCCTTGTCTGGACCTTCAGCTCTTGAGACAAAGACTTCTTCCCACCAGCCTTCCAGCCCTGTGGTGCCCTCCTATCCCCAGCTGTGCCATCAGACTCATCTTCCCAAACCGGGAGCAGTGCAGTATTTTTCTGAGTTCTCCAGTGGCTCCTCAATGCACATGAAATGTAACTGTTTGCTTCCTCTCCTGCCTCTTTCCCGGGGGCATTTTCTTTCAGCCTCTTGCAGTTGCATTAATACATCAAGTACTCCTAAAGCACTGTGGCTTTGCACCTGCTGTTCCTTCTGCCCCTGTCTCACACTCTCTCCCACCCTCCTGGATCCCCAGCTCTTAAGCCTCAACTCAAATATTGCCTTACCCTTTGGATCCCCTGGACTGGCTTTGGGGCTCCTGATCAACGATGCTCTGCTCTGGACACACCCCCATTGAAGCAGATGTCACAGCTGTGACATCTTTTTTGTACTTAAACCATTTGTTTGCATGTTTACCTTCCCCCCGGACCCTAAGGCTTTTATAGTGGGGTTTGTGTCTAGCTCACTGGGCCCAGCCTGCTTTGCTATATAGCAGGCAGTAGCTAAACATGTGCTCAGTGAGTGGTCACTTTCTAGGCCCTGGGTTGTCCATTTTTGACTTATTTGTTTAGTTTAGTTTCTTTTCTTTAACAGATTTTAAATACTTGAAATTTTCAGAGGATATAAAGTGATACAAGGGAGATAGTTATGGCTATGGTTTTCCAATCTCAGCATGCCTAAGAATCATCTTGGGGATTTATTTCAAGTACAGATACCCAAGAAATGCCCAGGTAATTTTGAAGAAAATTAATTCATTTTGAAAAACTGAGATATATTTCACGTCATAAAACTCACCTTTTTAAGTGTACAATCCAGTGGTTTTTAGCATATTCACAAAGTTGTGCAACCATCATCACTGTCTACTCCAGAACATTTTGTATCACTCCAAGAAGAAACCCGCATTCATTAGCAGCCACTTCCCATTGCTCCTTCCCCTCAGTCCTTGGAAACTACTAAACTGCTTTCTGGTCTGTGTGCATTTGTCTATTTTGAATATTTCCTAGTAATAGGATCATATAATATATGGTCTTCTATGACTTGCTTCTTTCATTTAGTATAATGTGTTCAAGGTTCATCTCTGCTATAGCATGGATCAGTACTTCATTCTTTTTTATGACTAATACTCCACCATATGGATCTATATTGCATTTTGTTTATCCATTTGTCAGGTGACAAACACTGATTGTTTCCACTTTTTGGATATTATAAATAATGCAGATATGAACATTTTTGAGTTAGCTTGTAAATGGACTTGTGTTGTGATATTGTGCTGGCCTAGAGCCAGAACCAGAGCAAAACTATTTTATAAAATGCAAAACTGTTTTTAGATAAGTTGAAATGGCTGCCCCATTCTCCTCACAATAACTACTGTCCTTGGCCTCTGTAAATAGAACTGCTGTTTGTTCTTCAAAACTATGTAAAGTTGCTTACCTTTTCTTATCAGTAACTGCCAGAATTGCTAGCCTTTGCTTACCGGCAATTGCCAGACTAAGCAGCCCAAGCTCGTCCCATCCTGGCTCCTGTGACTTGTAATAAGTAACTAAGGTCTGTGATTTCCACCTTAACCAGATAATGTGTAAACAAATGTTTATCTTGACTTCTGTAAACCACTTAAGTAACAAACGGAATGACAAAAGTCCCCTAGCCCTTGGAATGTCCGGAGACCCCCACCCTCATCTCTGCCCAGGAGGCAATTTACAGAATCCACTAGCCCTCGGAATGTCTGAAGCCTTTTCATCCCCATCCCTGCCCCTCACCCCCACTCCCAAGGTGGTTTTTCGGGTATAAAAAATCGTGGCACCCTCCTGTTGCCACCACAGGTTGGAGAGACGTGAGTCCTCTGTGGTCGCCGGCATAAATAAATGACCCTGCAATCTGGCATACTTTTGTCTTGTGATAACTTTCTACACTCGGTCAAATACAACAGTGTCTCCAATTCAGTGATATATAGCCAAGACAGTGGAAATTGCTAGGTCATTTCGTAATTCTATGCTTAACTTTTTGAGGTGCTGCTCAAACTGTCTTCTGCAGCAGCTGACACATTCTGCATTCCCAGCAGCAATGTATGAGGGTTTCAGCTTCCTGGCATCCTCATCAGCACTGGTTATTGTCCATCTCTTTTATTATAGCTACCCTCGTAGGTGGGAAGGAAATATGCTTCCATGATTTTGGTATGTGTTTTCCTAATGACTAGTTATGTTGAGCATCTTTTCATGTGGGTATTGTCCATTTGTATATCTTCTTTGGAGAAAAGTTTATTCAAGTGCTTTGCTCATTTTTTAAATTGGGTTGTGTGGTTTTTGTTGTTACTGAGTTGTAGGTCCTCTTTATATATTCTGGATATTAATTTCGTACCAGATATATTCTTTGCAAATACTTTATCTCATTCTGTACGTTATCTTTTAACTCTCTTGATAGTGTCTTTTGATGGACAAGAGTTTTAATTTTGATGAATTCCAATTTATCTATTTCTCTTTTGTTTCTTGAACACTTGGTACTATATCTAACACAGCATTGCCTAATTCAAAGATATAAAGATTTTATGTCTGTGTTTTTTCCTAGAGTTTTATAAAAAGAGTTTTATAGTTTTAGCACTTACATTTAGGTTACTGATCTATTTTCAGTAATTTTTCTATATGGTGTGAGGTGGGGGAGTCCAACTTCATTCTGTTGCATGTGAACAACCTATTATTCTAGCATAACTTGTTAAAAAGAATGCTCCCATTAGATAGTCTTGGCTCCCTTGCAAAAAAATCAATTCACTGTAAATATCAAGGCTGATTTCTGGACTCTCACTTCTATTCTACTGATCTATATGTCTATTTTTATGCCAGTATGACACACTCAGGTGCCAAGGAACCACTCTTAGAAAAAAAAAAAAAAAAAAAAAAAAACCACCTTGTACTAAATTACAGTTGCCGTAAAAAGGAGCTAACCCAGACCAGTGGTTCCCAACCAGACTGAAGATCAGAATCATCACAGGGTCTTGAAAAAAAACCCTGACCACCTAGATCTCCTTCTCCCCCACCCCCTCCTTCCCTCAGGTTTTGATTCAGTAGGATGGCAACAAGGCTCAGGACATACTGTTTTTAAAGAAACCCTCTAGTGACCATCCAGCATTGGCAATCACTGGTCCAAGTGATCATATAAAATCTTCTCCAACATAAGAGACCTATTATGTTAGGAAAAGATAAAATATAAAATAGAAGCTTGACCCCAAAACATCTTAAAAGAGCATCCTATGTGTATTTGGCTGTTAAAAGGTATCTCTCTGATAAAAAAATATTAAAATGATTCTGTGAAAAACAATGACAGTAGAAGGACCAGTGTAGCTCCAAGGTGTCTAGATTGGGGAGGAGATAAACCACATTTCAGTGTTTGTCTGTGGGACCCACCCCAAAGCCAGGACAGCGCCCTCCACACTGCCCTCATAGACCCTGTGCTTTGTTGGTAGCGTGTTTGTCACCCTGCTGGATTCTGGATCTGTTTTAGAAGACACAGGATCTTTTCCTCTTTGGATCCTCCATGCCCATCACTGTGCCAGGTCCATCACCGGTGTTCAACAAAATGTCAAATTAAACAAAATACTTTCTGTGTTTAGTCAAATGCACAGCAAATGCATAGGTCAAATAGCAGGCTTTATGTAAAAATGCTAGGTATGTGGTACTTTAAAAACAGAAGTGGAATGGAATTAAGCAATGGGATTTAGGAGATCATGTTTTAAAATGTGATTATTTTTGAACCATGGTTATCATGTCTGTCCCCACCCACCTGCCTACCAACTGTATTCCTCAGGGTCCCAGCAGGAAACAGATGGCTCGCCAGCACTGAATGAACAAACTGTCTGCAGAGGAGTGGACAGAATTAAGAGGACACCAAGGAATGGAGCCCCTGGGACCAGCAACAGTGAAGTGTCCTAGCCATTCTTAGGCCTGAAGGGATAAAGAGATAGAACAAGGTGGCCAGAACCTACCAAGATTTGGAACCATGGGAAGGGGCTTTCCAGGAAGACTACAGCCATAGCCAGAAAATAAGCAGAAAACTCCTCTGGAAGGACAAGCGGAGAATAATCAGCATACCCACCATAAAGAATAGGAAGATATGGACAGATTCAATAAAGAAATGTAGGGGCTGAGGTACGGCAAATCAGTTACACTTCTTAGTCACTGTTTTGTCTGACTTTCTGGGGATGTTGTGCTTTCATTAATTCATTCATCAAACACTTACTGAGTTTTTTCATGTTTTGCCCACGATTTTTGACACTAGAGCTACAAAGATAAATAACATGCCTTTTCTGCCCTTAGGAAGTTCACAATGGGGAGTGGTGAACGTGGACAGGTAGGTCATTACCATACAACACAAAAGCACAATGGTGGGTGTGTTCATTTCCTAGGGCTACTGTCACAGAGTACCACATGCTGATGGTTTCACAATAGAAATGTATCGTCTTCCATTTCTGGAGGCCAGAAGTTCCTTCTGAGAACTGCCACAGAAGGCTCTGTCCCATGCACCACCACCCCCCGCCCCACAACTTCTGGAGGTTTGCTGGCCATGTCTGGTGCTCCTTGGCTTGTGGAAGCATTATTTCTCTGCCTTTATCTTACTGTGGTGCTCTCCTTGTGGGTCTGCGTGGGTCTGTGTCCTCATCTCTCCTTTTTTAAGAACACCAGTCATACTGGATTAGGGCCCACTCTACTCCAGTAGAACATCAACTTAACTAATTGCATCTGCACTGATTCTATTTCCAAATAAGGTCCTATTCTGAGGTTCTGGGATTAGGACTTCAATATACTAATTTTGGGAACAGAATCCAATCCATAACATAGGAGATAGGGTCAGGGCATTACAGGAGCATTTATAAGACGGTCAGGCAGGAGCGATGAAGGGAGAACGACTTACCTGGTGTCAAGGATGAATGAGTCCGCCAGGTGAAGAGATGAGTGGGTAGGGGGGGAGGAGGACAGGGCACTTTGGGCTGAGGGGAGAACCAGAGCCAGCACTGGCGATTTGGCACTGCAGGCGCAGAAAGCACGAAGCTGCGGAGAAGGAGCAGCAGCTCTGGCCAGGGAGACCTTGCAGGATCTGCATAGAGTCCAGACTTAAGGTGGGGGTAGAGGGACGATGACAGGGTTTGAAGCAGGGACTTGGCAAGACCAGCTCGACCGTTCAGAGGGGACACTGCAGCAGCTAGGAAGAAGACGGTAAGGCCTGCAAACAGGGCAAACATCCAGGCGGCTGTGGATGGTGGTAGTAGGATAGCAGGGAGACGGAGACCTTTAAGAGAGTCTTAGGAGAGAGGTATGGGAGGACATGGCTATTGAGTGGAGGCGTGTAGCCCCCTACCCCTCGGGGGCCCAGGGTGCGGTTCAGCAAGATGGGGAGAGCGGGCCGTTTAACAGGAAATGACTGTGCTCCCACTGCCATTTTAGGGGTGCTGGCTTCGTGTTGCCTGTGGGAGGAGCTAGGTGCAAAGAGTTCCACTGGAGGCAGGGACTTGGGGGTAATTTGGCTGTCCCCCACGGAGTGTGCGTGGCAGCGCAAGAGGAACAGTGAGGAAGAGAATCCTGGGGAACCCCGACAGGCACGCAGCAGGCGGGCGGGGAAGACGGGCGCGCAGAGGGCCGTAGCATCGAGAACCAGAACGTAGCAGATGGAAGGTCGGGGCTCAGGAAGCTCCGAAGAAGGCAAACCATGCTTTCAAATGCCACAGAATGTCCTCGTCAGGAAACGACTGAGACGAGTCTATTCAGTTTGTTATCAGAGAAGCTGGTGGTCACCTCAGTGGCAGCAGTTTTAGGAGCGTGGTGGGTGGGAACAGAAGCCAGATTCCAGAGAGCTGAAAGGGCGAACGGACGGACGCGTAGGCGCAGGAAGTTTGGAAGAGAATGGGAGGAGGGAAGTTGAGCAACAGCGAGAGGGAGATACGGGGCACAAAACCGGAGGGTAGTCAAGGGAGAGGGAGGCAATTTTAAAAAACGAAACAGAGGAGATAACTATCAGTCTGCAGTAGACATGGAAGGATAGAGCAAAGGACACAGAAAGAGAAACACACCTCAGACACTGACAGGCGAGGATGAGGTGGGGGCAGAGGTGTTTGTAGGAAGGGGGTGGAAAGTCGAGGGACATTGGGCCTGATGGCCTTGGCATTGGAGACAGGTTTGGGCTGCTGAGTATGAGACAGATGGTTGAGTAAGAGCTTTCTGCAGGCGCAGAAAGCACAAAGCTGAGGAGAAGGGGCAGCAGCTCTGGCCCCAGAAGACCTCGGTGATCTTTTGTTGAACACCTGTGATGGGCCAGGCACAGAGATGGGCATTGGGGAGCCAAAGAGGAAAAGATCCCGTGTCTTCTAAAACAGACCCAGAATCCAGCAGGGTGACAGACACGCCACCAACAGAGTGCCAGAAGGCTTGGAATGGTCACCTAGGGGCAGAGGAGAAGGAGCCCTTCCAGGACAGGTGAAGGTGAGGTGAGTGGCCCCGAGGGCCCAGCAGAGGTCTGGGACCATGAACTTGTAGTGGCTTGGCCTATGCAGGCGCGTCCATTTCCCCAGGGGTGCTCAGTCCCAGAGACGGGGAAAAGACAGGCTGGAATTTTGCTTTGTGAGTGTCTGGTGAGGCCGAATGAGCCACCAAGTCCAGAATGAAGGGAGAGAGGGCAGGCGGAGCCTGATGAATAGGGAGAAGAGGGGGAGGTCAGTGGACGTGAGGACCCAGAGAGCATGAAGAATGCACAGATGTCGTAGAAAAGCAGCACACTTCTGCTTTTGAGTTTGCTGAGTGTTTGATACAAGTAAACAGCCAATTTTCACACTAAAGAGTCTATGTAACTTTGCAAATAGCTTGTACAAAAGCATTAAAGCTGCATTAAAAGGGCAAATATGCATTTCGGCTACACTGGTCCCACACTGGCATCACTAGTTATGATTGTAGGAGCGGTAACTGTTTAGAAAATAAAGGGAGGGGCCACTCAATATTTCTTATCTTTACCAGAATCCTAAATATTTCAGCTCTATTTCAAGACAGTACCTTGTAACAGATAGCTGTGTTTCTCCAAGAATAATAAAGCCCCACTTTGCAGAGAGAGGCTGTGAATGAAAAGCAGCAGGCAGAGGGCTCCAAGGAGTTTCCAGCTGTATTTTCTGAGCTTCCTGAGCGTTTGATCAATGGCAAGGAACATCTCAGTTGTCCAGATGCAGTCATCCCATGCGAGGTGCAGGGAGAGCAGCGTTCTGATATGCAAAGAGAGCCTGGGACTCTCATCAAATCACCAGACAGGATGCTAGCCATGCAGCAAACAGGCTTGCAAGCTGTTGGCAGCCGAATGTCGGGCTGCCAGAGCCAGGCCCAGCTACATGATGGGCATGGCCCCAGGGGCTCGGTGGCAATCTGTATTCCAATGCATGCCCTCCACCATGCTGCTGACCCTCGGCCAAGCGGGGCCCACACTCAGGATCCAGAGACTCTGTTGTTGCAGCACATACAGGCCTCTTTGTTCAAAAATACTGCACGCATGAGAGGAAGCAGCTTCCATTGGTTCTTTCCCCATGGCCTGGAAAGAAAGGCTTCACAGTCAAGCTCCCCAGCTGACCAGCGCTGGGCGAAGGGGTGGGAGGGGAACTTGCTGAAAGCTAGCTGGTTGTAGCACGTCTAAAAATGGAGCTTGAGGGAGTTCGGCTGGGACTGTGGCAACCTCAGGTGTCATCCAGGCCTGTGTTGGGCTGGCGGGGGGCCCTTGGCAGCCCTTGCTAATTAAATGTATTGAGAAAGTGGTTCTGACAGGGAAGGTTCTGTCAACACTACCACTTTGGTGCAATCTTTTCAAATGACAAGGAGCCTCTTCCTTTACGTGCAGAAAGAGCTGAAGAGCGGGACAGATTCAAAGTGGGGCACAGGAGCATTTGAGTAATTACCATTTTCTTCTGTGACTGCTCCACCTGCTCTGAAGTGATCTTCTATCAGCTGAAGGACACTCTGCTGTCCAATTCAGGGGCATGCTCTCTCTGCCTCCAGCTCTACCACCTGAAAACTTGGAAGCCACATGAGTAAGAGGCAGCCAGTGGGGAAGATGTCCTCAGACCACTCTTCACGTGAGAAAAATACCTAGATCGTCACTTCCCAGGCCCCAAGCAGTGCTGACAAATGGGCTCCACGCAGACCTAGGTGAGAACAGTTTCCACTCACAGTGGAGTTCCATTACCCTTTACTAAAACAAAATAATATATTTTTTTGATCCCAAAGAAATAATTTCCTTATTTGTTGGCTCCAGGAAGCTATTGAGTAGTTCCAAATGTTGACTGCCTGGCTAAGCTCTTGTTTGGTGATTTGCAGTTTCCCAGCAAGGTCAAAAGGAGTTACCAGGGTTCCTGGAAATAGGTACCTGTGGTACTCACAAGCTAGGGTGAGGCTAGAACGGTGGAGAGAGATGGTAGGGCCAGGCCTAATGGGTCTCGGGGGCATATGCTTTCCCCAGGCTGGGATCCACGCCAGCACTGCCCCCCCGCCCCCATGCAATTCCTCCAAGTGGAAGAGAAGCCTTGCGACCAGCCTCGAGTGTGATTCATTTTGTGGCACTCCAGCACCTAGTACAGCACACAGCAGGGACCTAGCAGATTTTTAACAGACGGATAGATGTTTAGCTTTTTTCCAGGGGCTAGAAAGAAATGTTTCTTTGAATTTTAGCTCTATCAGCTTTGTTTGGGCGTGAGACAAGGATATGCATCTTTTGAAAGGCTCCCAAATTTAGGTACTCCTAGTATACTACTGCTCCCTGGTGCTCAGCAGGGCACTCCCTCCCCCAACCCCAACCAAGGAGAGACCACCAAAGCTGAATTCAGCCTTGCTAAATTAAGCATCCCTGAAGCTCACTCTATTCCAGGTGAATTCTGGGAGTTAACATTTGAGCCAAAAGACGTAAGGAGGAGCACTCCAGCTAATCCAGAGCCTCCAGCCTTCCTGATTTCCAAGAACATGTAAATTTCCCTAGAGATCTAGCCCACTCTTCCCTTTTCACCTTTTTCTTCAGGCTTAACTCCTCCGTGCTTCCCACCTTACATTTATTCACCCAATGTTTATTCAAGGCATATTGAGCATCTGACACTACAGTTTACTAGGGACATCAAAGCTAAGACCCATCCTGTGAGTTTACAGACCGCTGTAATAGGGAGAAAGGCAGATATTCAGCGTTGGCCTTGACACACGATTATGTTCATGGAGTTTCAGTGGTGGGGGCAGCCCATGGTGAAGGAATGTCAGATTTAATTTTTGTATTTGGGAAGATTGGTTTAGTGGCATAACCATATCACCTTTAATTTATATTTGCAGTTTATGAAGAGTTTTCTTTTCTTTCTTTCTTTCTTTCTCTCCTTCCTTCCTTCCTTCCATCTTTCTTTCTTTCTTTCTTTCTTTCTTTCTTTCTTTCTTTCTTTCTTTCTTTCTTTCTTTCTTTCTTTCTTTCTTTTCTTTCTCTCTTTCTCTCTTTTTCTTTCTTTCCTTCTTTGTTTCCCTCTCTCTCTCTCTCTCTCCTGTCTCTCTCTTTTCTTTAAAGACAGAGTCCTACTCTATCACCCAGGCTGGAATGAGGCAGCACCACAATCTCACTGCAACCTTGACTTCCCAAGCTCAGATGATACTCCCACCGTAGCCTCCTGAGTAGCTGGGACCACAGGTGCATGCCACCATGCCTGGCTAATTTTTGTATTTTTTGTAGAGACAGGGTTTCGCCATGTTGCCCAGGTCAGTCACGAACTCCTGAGATCAAGCTATCTGCCCACCTCAGCCTCTCAAAGTACTAGGATTACCGGCATAAGCCAGTGCATCAGGCCAAGAATTTTCTGATACATTATATCCTTTAATCTTCACACTAATCCTGTGAGATAAGGGATTAGAATTTTGTTTTATGAATAAGGAAACTGAGGCACAAATTAGTGACTACCTGAAATCCCAGGGTTCATAGCGGGTTTGAACTCAGGATGTCTTCCGGTGGCCTTGGCCCTTCCTACTCCACCAAGCAGCCTTCCCAGTAGGCTGGCAGCCCCTCCTCCCCTGCAGGTGGGAGTGGAGGTGAGGGGAGCACTCCTAAGAGGGCTAGGCAAGTTAACCAAAGGCTGCACCTACCACCCCATCTACTTCCTTTGCCCACAGCTGCTTGTCTCTTTTTTTTTCAGTTTCCAAACTGTAAAAAAGGAAATAAAAATAGTGATGAAATTGTTCTGTTCCCTCCTTAATGAACCCACCTGCTGGCTGTTGCCTGAAATTCCTTTAAAGAGGCACAAATCCCTTCATTCTGCAGGTATAAATAAAAAGCTTAAGATGCAAATATCTGGAAGCCTTAACACACAGATATAAATAAGTTCCACTCAAGTTCAAATGATAATAGAATATTCTATCCTGCCTTCTCTGAGCTAGAAGGCGGAAGTAGAAATCACCAGTATTACATAGCCTTTATAATTCCAAAGCAGTTTTACCATAATCTCATTACTTCTATATATAATATATATATTGCATATATAGAATTTTTTGAATCCTATATATGTTGGAATTTTCCACTCCCACCTGAAGGGGAGGAGGGGCTGCCAACCTGCTGGGAAAGCTGCTTGGCGGAGTAGGAAGGGCTAGGACTTCTTGAGTTCAAACAGCAGACATCCTGAGTTCAAACCCACTATTAACCCTGGAACTTTGAGTAGTCACTAATTTGTGCCTCAGTTTCCTTATTTGTAAAACAAATAAGGAAATATATATACATTATATATGAGAGAGAGAGAGAGAGAGAGAGAGAGAAAGCGTCTAGTAGATACAAGGCATTGTGTTGGGTGCTAGGGATAGAGTAGGAACCAAAGCAGACATAGTGCCTTCCCCCATGGAGCTGAATCAAGTGAGAAACACAAAAACATAGGTAAATGAATGACACCAGGCTGAGAGGTGCTGGAAGAGAACAGAGCAAGGAAGGGCTATCCCAGAGTAGGGGTGAAAAAGTGGTACGTTTTCTTCATCCATCAGTCATAGGACCATGACTGACAACCTCTTTAACGAAAGACAGAGTAACACAAGAAAAGCACAACAAACTTACTTAACAAAATTTTATGTGACATGAAGGCTTCAGAAACGCAGACCCTAAAACTCAGAGAAAGTTATATTTTTATACAAGTCCTGAAGAAAGAAGTCCATAGTTATGAAGAGACACAATTGAACCAAAAAGGGTCTGATCTAATGGGAATGAACTGGGGTGGGGGGTGGGGTCTGCAAGGCCTGTTTGTCCAGAGTCTTTTCTGTGTCTCTGTAAGACATGCCTCCCTGCTAGGTATGGGGCAGGACACCTGTTGCAGGAGGACTTTCAGCAGGGAAGGGAGAAGGTCAGAGACCTTCCTAGGCTTTATGGCTTGCTATGGGATGAGGAATTCTAGTTTCTGTGCCCTGTTTGAGGGAGAACGCAGGATAGGAGCAGGTCAGAGGGACCTTGTTTCTGAGGCCCCTCTAATCTCTGTCAGTTCAAAGTATCCAGCATACCAAGGAGCCATACTCTGGGGTGTCATGTTCTGAACCCTGACATCAGACAGAGGGAACCACATAGTCAGAGGCTCTGAGGTGAGTGTGGGCATGTGAAAGGCCTGGAGGCGCCCAAGAGCAGGGAGGTTGTGGAAGAGAGTGAGGGGTGGGTAAAGCAGGACTGCACTGAGGAAGGCCTCGGAGATTGTGGGTAAGGACTTTGAAACTTGAGCCCAAACTGAAAGGGCAATGGGAAACATGCAGGGGTTTTAGAGCAAGATGGATAACAATATGATCTTTAGTCTTAAAAAAATGTGAATTTTCTTGTAGGCTGAGGAATGGATTGGGAGACAACAAAAATGAGGCCATTGCAGTAATCCAGGTGAGAGGGGACGGGGCTTGGACTAAGATGGAGAAGCAGAGGTGGGAGGATAGATGGTTCCAGAGATATTATAATCTGATAAAAATTCATCACATGTATTAATGAGTTTTAGAGATGAGGAAGAGAGAGAGTCAAGGATGGCTTTAGTTCTTTACTCTCAGTGGAGCAGTTGGGTGAGAGAAGGGCCCGTAGAGGAGAATGAGCTTTGGAGGGAAGAGGATGAATTCAGTTTGGGGCATGTGGGGTTTCAGTCTGCATAAATGTGGAAGTGGATAGAAATCCTGTGACTTTTTTTTTTTTTGAGATGAAGTCTTGCTGTGTCACCCAGGCTGGCATGATCTCAGCTCACTGCAGCCTCTGCCTCCTGGGTTCAAGCAATTCTCCTCCCTCGACCTCTTGAGTAGCTAGGATTACAGGTGTGCACCACTATGCCCAGCTAATTTTTGTACTTTTAGTAGAGATAGGTCTCTCGAACTCCTGACCTCGTGATCCACCCTCCTCAGTCTCTCAAAGTGCTGGGAATACAGGCATGAGCCACCGTGCCCAGCCTCCTGTGACATTTTTGCTCTTTAGTGGCTGAAATTCCCTTCTCTGACCCTTGGGACTCGGCCAACTCAACCTCCAGCCCATTCATTCTAGTGCGGCCCCCTCTGCTGTCTCTCCTGAACCCACCAAACACAACACCTAAACATGAAAGTGAATGTTCCCCAGGCATTCAGTGTTCCTCCTCTGTGTATTCCTCATTTCCCGGCAAAGGAGTAGAGGGAGAAGTCAATTTCTGCAATTTGCACATAGGAGACGTTCTTATTTACCAGATACTGCCAGAAAGCTGGTCCCTGCTTCCCAGCAGCCTGTCGCAAACACACGTACCACATGTGGAACTCCAGCTCCTCGAGCAGGAGCGGAGAAAGGACAGCCTACCTCTGTGCCCATCAGCCTGACTGACGGATGAACGCTGCTCCTGCCACAGCCCCAACTTTCAAAAGGCAAATAAAAGTAAACCTCCGTGAGAGAAGCGATGCAGATGAAAACCCACTTCAAGACCCCTTGTGCTCTCTACAATTCATTTTTTCCAAATCCTTTCATTGATTATATTGTTTTAAAAGAGAGAACTGAAGTCCTTCGAAGTAGCTGAACTATACCTGCTATGATTTTTGCCTTTCTGGGCAAGTTTTTAGTCAGTAGACAGAAAAGGTCCTTTTTCAAGCTGTGCTCAGCCTGAAAAAAGCTTGCCAAACTATTCTGCCAAAATCCCACCTCACCAAGGTTTCTGCACTTCGAGCCTGTGCTTCTGAAATGCCTCGAACTCTGTAGATAGAAGCATGACAGATTTTCTGTTCAGGGTAAAAGAAGGCCAATGGAGTGAGCTTTTAGGAGCAAGAGAGGAACCTCCTGTCTCTCCTTCTCCCCTAATTCACGCCTCCTCTTCCTCTTTTGCTTCCTTTAATGATTAACAAACACAAAGGCCACAATTAGAGATGTGTCCAATACCTTGGAGGAGAAGTTAGAGAGTGGGTGAACCATGATCTCAATAAAATTAAGCAGGTGTCTCAGCCCTTGTCCTCCAGAGAAGCAGAGACTGGGCAAGGAGACGGGTGGTGAAGGTCAAAGGGAGCTGAGGAAGGTCAAGGTGAGAAGTGATCCTGTAGGAGTGCTTTCACTCTGGACTGTAATAGCCAGGAGGGCAGCTAGGGTCTTAGCAGATATGTTTACTTGGCATGATTGCAAGAAGAAGCACACCTCATCTCCCAGAATAGTGCACAGGAGGGAGAAGGGAGAGGAATCTGTTAGGCTCCCTCCTGTCTCTCCTCTCCCATGTGTCAAGTTTCCTCCCAAAGGGAGCTACTCCCCCATACTTTCAGATTATGTAATTCAGTCCCTCGTCTCAGGCAGCCAGATCCCATACCTTACATGGTGGTATTTTATTCAGCTCCGAAAGTGGCGGGGCAGGAAGCCCAATCTCTCTCCCCTACTGCAGAACCTCATTGAAGTAGTCCTTGTACCTGCCATGATCATCCTGAATAAAGTCTGCCTTACCATCTGTCTTAGTCCATTTTCTGCAGCTATAAGAGAATACCACAGACGGGGTAATTTATAAATTATAAAGACTAGAGGTTTGTTTGGCTCACGGCTCTGGAGGCTGAGAAGACCAAGAGCACAGCGTTGGCATCTGACACGGGTGGAAGGCATCGCATGGTGAGCAAGTGCGCAAGACAGAAAGAAAACAGGAGCTGAAGTTACCATGTAATCAGAAGCCCACGCCCGCAGTTACTAACCCACTCCCATGATAAAGGCATCCCTTTAAGCTATTCATGAGGGCAGAGCCCTTGTGGCCTAATCACCTCTTACAAGCCCTATCTCTTAATTCTGTTATGGCAGTTAAATTTCAACGTGAGTTTTAAAGGCGACATGCAAACCATAGCACCATCTTTTTAAAAAAATAAAGTGGAGGTGGGAAGTAGAACAGGTGGGAACACTAACAAAAAGAGAAAGAGATGGAGGAGGAGGAGGCTGCAGCCAAGCGAATCTGAAAAGGAGCATAAGATCTGTGTCTCAGTATAATCAATGACATCATTTTCTTTCCATATACTAGGTTTTAGTAGAAGAGGAAGGAAGAACACAAAGGAGCACCTGGTGGGGTGTGGCCAACAAGGAGGTGTGGGGAGCACAGTGAGTATGCCCAGAAGAAGAGGGCCAAGGGCACGGGGCTGGCTGCGTACTGGCATTTTGCGTCTTACAACACAGGGCCACTGAGGAAGGCCGAGGGCGGGAGCACAGGGCGTCAGGATCCCCGCTGCCGGGAGCTGAGTGCTCGGAGAAGCACACAGGTGCTTTCATGCAGAGGAGAGTGTTTGTGAAACCACTCGCTACGATTGGTGATAAGGAATGCTGGTCTGTGCCCTAACCTACCTGCCACGGCCAGCAGAGATGTCAGGATGGTGCCTGATGATGTCCTATCTCTCCAGTTGGACCTAAGGTTTAACTGTGTGTGCATCCTGAGGAAAGTGGAAGATTTAACAGCCCCATTTCCTAAAACAAGGGCAGGGCCAGGTCCTCTCCCTGGCAGAGAAGGACTCAGGGTCTCCTTGAAAGATGTTGCATGGTCCACTCTGCCTTGCCTGGCTGCAGGAACACCACCACACCCCTCAGGGGCCTCATGCCTGAGAGGGCCTTGTTAGCAGAGCACTCATATAGCGGGCAGCACTTTCGGAGTCCCTCTGTTGGCCACGTGTTGGCCTCTTGGGAGTAAGTTCATTGGCCTTTCCCTAGCAGAGCCCCATGAAAGCTGCAGAGGGCATCCAATACCTTCTGGACTTTGCACTGGACCCTGAGAGTTCGTTACAAGGAAGCCAGAGGACTTGGGCAAGATCTTGCAATCCAGTTAAACTGGTGGTGTTTTGGACCTCCCAAGGCTAGATCTTGGTTGTAACAAACAAACACTATTCGTGTGACAGTGTGCAACATGCTTTCACCTTCACTGGCGCTTGTTTTTTAGTAACAGCCCTGTGAAGTTGCTGATGAGCAATCTAGACTAAAGAGGTTATTAAGAGGCGTTCCCAAGGTCACATAGCTGATAAAGACATGAGCTCACATCTTTTATTCCTGAATTCTCTTTCAGTGCTGTGGTAGAAACCTAAAGAGGAGCCTGAGGGAGGAGACTGCATTAATGCGATTATTCTAATTTAGAAACATAGTTCTAAGTTCTTGCATCTAAGGTAGCAACCAAGAGCGTTTTAGGCCCGGGTCTTCAGGTGGCACCCACCCTGCACTATCTTGGGCAACAGCCATGAAATCCTCGGAATCATGCATTTGCATTTGTCAGTTATCACCCCTCCCACCTGGACTATTTTGAGAAGGAATGCAGCAAGCATTTCCCAGGCTGCTTCTCTGTGATTCTTTTCTTTCTTTCTCTCTCCAATCGCCAGCCCCACACTGCTACCACAAATACTACTCACAGAGGCTCACTTTAATAGCATCCATCAGCCTCCCAGCTGGAGGCAGAGATAAGGGTGCAGTAGTTACTACCCTATGCTCTTCTCCAGGGCTTGAGGGTGTCACTCTCAGTTCTTCAGTTCAGGAGCCCTTCACACAAAGACATGCACACACAATTACCAGTTCCTAGTGTGGAGAGGGGAAGGGAAATCAGCTCTGGCTCCCAGCCCAACCATGCATCTCTTACCTATAAGGATCTCTTCTCCCTCAGCCTGGATGCCTCTTCTCTGTCCTTTGCAGGGACTCAGCCTGCCTTCTGTCCCCTTTGCCTGATGAGCTGAAGGTGAGGAAACTGGCCAGTGGGCAACTCTTCCTGGGACACAAGAAACCTCTGTTTAAGAATCTGGGTCATTTCTAGACTTATGGCGGTGGCGGGACCTTGGAGCAGTGAACTAGATCTGCAGTTGCTTCCCCATAGATCCTTTAGACCAACCGGAGGTGTTGCCACCTTCCTAAAAATATTTGCTTTGTCCTATCTTGCTCCTTCTTAATTCAATAGCTGTTCCTGGATTTTCTATCTCCATCTCTCAGATTGTACTTGCCTTGAGGGAGACAATATAATTGCTGATGGGTTCTTCTTTCCCTCTACACAGAAAAAAACAGGTCACTGAGACTGTGGTATCACAGTAAAGAAAGAGTTTAATTGACAAGAGGCCAGCCACACAGGAGATGGAGTTACTGTTCAACCCAGTCTCCCCAAAGGCTTGGAGGTTAGGGTTTTTCAAGGATAGTTTGGTGCACAGGGGACTAGGGAGTGGGTGCTGTGGATTGGTTGGGGACGAATCACAGGGATATGGAACATGGTCTCTGTGAGCTGAATCCACCCTTGGGTTGGGGGCAACAGGATGGGTTGAGTCATAAGTCACG
This sequence comes from Cebus imitator, assembly GCF_001604975.1. Lineage (NCBI taxonomy): Eukaryota > Metazoa > Chordata > Mammalia > Primates > Cebidae > Cebus > Cebus imitator. The sequence continues at coordinate 341,944 of NW_016108031.1, read as the reverse complement.
AGTCTGGGTGGGGTTGGCCAGAAAAAACATCTCAAAGGACCAATCCTAGGTTCTACAATAGTGATGTCATCTATGGGAGCAATTGGAGAAGTCACAGATCTTGTGTCCCCTGGCAACATGACTCCTGAGAAGTAAGAGATTATAGAAATGTACCTACATTTTAGCAGAATTCGGGCTCCTCCCATAATCCTAATCTTGTGGCCTTTCATCAGTCTTACAAAGGCAGCTCTAGTCTCTGAACAGGAAGAAATCAGTTTTAGGTGGGACTATTATCATTGTCATCCTTGCTTCAAAGTTAAACAGAAAACTAAATCCATCCCATGGTTAGCTTGGTCTATGCCTAGGAATGAGCAAAGACAGCCAGCCTGTGAGGCTAGAAGCAAGATGGAGTCAGCCATGCTAGACTTCTCTCTCTGCCATAATCTTTGCAAAGGCAATTTCAAAGACATTGGATTATTCAAAATTTTATGGCCCAAAGTTTTTAATGGGCTAAGTGGCCCCAAGATGTCATATAAGAAGGTGATAGGAAAACTGTATTGAAATGCTAATTTTTGCCCCTTACTGATGTGTGTCCTTGGGCCCATTATGTAACCCAACAGTCCCCAACCTTTTTGGCACCAGGGACCAGTTTCATGGAAGACAATTTTTCCATGGACAGTAGGCAGGAGTTAGGGATAGTTTCGGGATGAAACTGTTCTACCTCAGATCATCAGGCTTTAGATTCTCATAAGGAATGTGCAACCTAGATCCCTCACATGCACAGTTCACAATAGGGCTTGTGTTTTTATGAGGATCTAATGCCACCCCTGATCTGACAGGAGGCAGGGCTCAGGTGGTAATGTTGGCTTGCCACTGCTCACCTCCTCCTGTGCTGCCCAGTTCCTAACAGGCCACAGACTACCAGTCTTCGGCCCTGGGGTTGGGGAGCCCTGACTTAACCCCACTTCTGCCTCAGTTTCTCCATCTATAAAATGTGAACAATTCCTGTGGAAGGGTCATTGTAAGGACTCAATAAGATAATGCATATGAAAGCCAGTCACTGACCCAATGGAGGACTCAATAGGGCTTGGTCCTTCCCTGACACGGGGTCTTCTTGGCTAAATACTTGGTGCCTCAATATTAAATTGAAAATGAAAGAAAAACATCACCCGCCACTTCGGAAATCACGTTGTCCCTATGGTTCTTTGCTTTTCCTCATACAAGTATGCTTTCAGACACACTGAAGACCTCATACTTCTTTTTACTGTTATCCTATTTCACTTAAATATCAAGTAAAAGCTTCACACCCATTTCTACCCCAAGTCACCAAGGCAGTTCTGTTTTCCCTATCTTCCATTACCTCCCTGCCCCAGACGTACCTGTACCTACAACTGTGAGAGAAAAGCCAAGGAATTATCTTCATTTATTCATGTATTTGTGTTACTTTGCTCCAGATAGGATCCCAGGCAACTCCAAGTGTGTTATGACAGTAAGATTTGAATTTATATTAAATTCAAGTTTGGTAGGCGAGGACATGGTGACATTGTGAAGGTGAGCTACTGGAAGGGTAAGAGGGAGCCAGGTGTGAAGTTAGCTCACAAAATGCATGAAGTTATGTGAACATATCCAAGAACAGCTCGACATTGATAAAGAACCACGTACTTCCACTCCCTGCCCCAACTGGCCCTTTTGGGAAGAAGTAAAAAGAGAAAACTAGCTGGGCACAGTGGCTCACACCTGTAATCCCAGTACTTTGGGAGGCTAAGGTGTGCAGATCATGAGGTCAGGATTTCGAGACCAGCCTGACCAACATGGTGAAACCCCGTCTCTACTAAAAATACAAAAATTAGCTAGATGTGGTGGCAAATGCCTGTAATCCTGGCTGCTCAGGAGGCTGAGGCAGGAGAATCACTTGAACCCGGGAGGTGGAGGTTGCAGTGAGCCAAGATTGTACCACTGCACTCCAGCCTGGGAAACAGAACGAGACTGCATCTTAAATTA
>NW_016108031.1:336289-339524 GCF_001604975.1 Cebus imitator | reverse complement strand
TGAGAGTCAGGAGGGGCCACTGCAGTCTCCGTGTGAGAGTCAGGAGGGGCCACTGCAGTCTCCGTGTGAGAGTCAGGAGGGACCACTGCAGTCTCTGAGTGAGAGTCAGGAGGGGCCAGGCCACGCTGCTTTCTGCGTAGTCTCCGGAAGAAGCTGGCCACATGTTCATCATCCAGGGAGTTGGGAGCAGACACTCCTAAACTGGTCATTTAAATTCCTATTTTAAATGACTAAATCGAGGTAACGTGGGGCCTTGCTTGGAACATACAAGTCCACAATGAATTCCAGGAAGCTCTGAGTTTATGACACAGAAACACTGCAGACATGGTAGTGACTCAACAAATTAAACATTTATCAAGTGACACTGAGAGTTTAAAGACTAAGAAGATTAAAGATGTGTACCCCTATACACACACACAACCCCTGTGTAAGTTTACTGGGGTTTCATGGAATCACTAGAGCTGGAGGGAAACTGAGAGGGTCTGCATTCGTTAGGTGGATGAGGATGTCCAGGTTACTGACTTGACCCTTCTTAAAGTGATTGAATGGCAGCATGGCTGTTGGCAGAGCTTCTGATGCTCATTCCAATGAGTGTGTCTCTCTTGACTCACCTACCTTTTCTTTGCCTTTGATTCTGACCATCCCACCTGCAAAGTCCCATCCTTGTCTTGCTGTCTTCCCTAGTCTCTCCCCGGACCTGACTCTGCAGCAAAGCTGCTACTGGGTATTCTGACCGGCTAGCTTGTGGGGCAGGGTGGGGGGGGCGGGATCCATCAGAAGCTGCAGCACCAGGAGTTTTATTCTCCTGTTTCTAAGGTGATATTTGGGTTATTTGCAGTAGAAGTGTTTACACCACACACCCTGCATTCACGTTGCTTCCTTTTTGTTACACTATTGATTCTTTCTCTTGGCAGCTGAGGGGAGGCTTTGATGTGGAGATACGTTGTAGTTGCTAAAGGAGGGAGATGTTGATGGGAGGATTTACAGCTGTGTGAAGAATTCCTCCTCCGCCCTGGCAATTGTTCTAGAGGGAGGAGCTGGTGGTGCATTTTCCAGGCTGGGGGCAGCTTTCCTGAACTCTGTCTCTTTCTGAGAGGGAGAGAGAGGAAACTGAAGGGCTTCCAAATAAAGATCTGAGTAATGAGATTTGATCTACAGGGATTAGTTATTAAACTCCAAGAATTTCCAGTTGTAATCCATAGCACCCACAGATTTTGTTCCTTTCAGACAGGCAAAGGGGCTGCTGTATTTGGGGATGAGGAGATACATGGAGGTCCCCTTCACTATCCCATTTCCCCTTTAAATTTTTCCGCCATAAGAGACTCTTCTCCTGTTCTGTTGCAGCAACTCTCAGCAAGTGAATAGTGCTTTCTGGGGACCTCGCCTTTGTTAAGTAGATCTGCAGTGATACAGTAGAGATTTTAATGTGCAGTGCTGTGTTTTAATAGACTATTAAACTACAGCATTACACATTTGCTGGCTATGGCACAATTGCAGAAATATCGAAGATGTGCTCTCGGGAAAGCACTATTTACTTTAACGGGGAGATGCTGCAATAGGCTGAAAATCTCTGCAAAGTGAGCCAAGAGGAAGGCAGGGAGAGGAGGGAACCAGGAAGCCCGCGATCCAGGCTGAAGCAAAAGCCTCTTCTCATTCCCAGTTCCTGCATCTGTGAGGGCAGGTCCTCGCTGGGTTGAAATCAGCTTGAGTCTGGAGGACTTGTTACCATGCTACAGGAAGAGTTTTCCAAGCTATGAGTTTCAAGGAGGGGCATCTGGCAGTCCAGGCCCATTCTTACCTGCTTCAAGGTTGGAGTGACTTTGAGGCATGTGGTCATTTGTCTCAGCTTATGGGGGACTGGAGCTTTGATTTTTATGGTTTGTTCTGCTCTCTGTGGCCAAAATGACAGGAGCACAAGGTAGATGATGTTCTTCTTTGGAAAAGTCATTTTGCTCCGAGATTTTCTCCTCCCAAGGGCCTCCATCTCAGCACACACTGATAAGTAAGCATGCACACACACAGTGGCATGCACACACACAGTGGCATCCACACACAGACCTTTTGGTCTCAGCAATAAATAAGGAACTCGGGACTTCCAGAGTCTGTTCCCCTCTCAGCATTTCAGAGGCGGCTGGGCTGAGTCTCTCTCCAAAGAAAACCAACAGATTTTTGATCAGCTGTGATACAAGAGAGCAATTCAGCAGCGAAAGGACCCCATCCAGCCATTATGCAATGTAAAACTGAGGGCAGGTCATTCTCCACCTGTATCATTCTGCAGCAGAAATAAACTCTGAGAACAGAGCTATCCAAGCCTTACTCAGATGAGAGCTGCAAACAGCATTTTCCAAAAAAATCCATTTTAACTCACATGCTTTTTCCTACTGTGCCTTCCTGCTATACAACAACATTTAAAAACCAAATTGCAAATGCTAAAAAGAGGCCAGTGCCTTCCCAGGATATGCGCCCCCAAACACACTGTTTATGCAAACCCCGGCCTGGCCTGCAGGAAGCCTGGAGGAGGCAGGAAGAAATGGAAAGACAAGGGAAATAACCCCAAAATCAGGAGCACAACAAGATTTCCCCATCTGCCTAAAGAGTTTGCTCATTCAGCCTTGGAAGTAATCGCTTTCTTACTCACCCAGTGACATTTTATTCTGGGTGAGCAGACAAGAATGTTAATTTCATTCATGCTTTCTTCTGTGTGTTATTATGAGGAAGGGGGTGTGTTGCTTTCTTTTTCTTTTTTAGATGGAGGCCTTGTGAGTAGGGCAGGCAAGCTGCCATCACAGAGTAGGATTTGAGATGGTTCTGGGCAAGGCCCCGGCCTCCCTTCTTTGGCCAATGCCTGTGGTCTGGCCTTCAAAGCGTCATCCCTCTAGGATTTGAAAGCACATACAAGAAGGGAGTTTCACAGCCTGCATCTTTAAACCTTTTCAAAAATGTGTTATAAAAATAACAAGCATATGGTTAAACAGTTTTTTCCCAACAGCCCAAGAAATTATAAAAGATAAAGAAAGTATCTTCATCTACCTTATCCCTAATCTAATTCCTCCAATGGAGTCACCATTAATAATTTCAGTGTTTGGTTCTTTGGGTTGTTGTTATAATTTTAAGTGCCTTATTTTCTTCATTTCAACTCAAGAAGTGATTGAACGATTCCCTGTTATTAAAGAAGACAGAAACATATTTTCCCACCTTGGTTGCCCCTCCAGTTCTTTTTTTTTTTTTTTTTTTT